>NW_010549745.1:0-82478 GCF_000687285.1 Phaethon lepturus
ACAGCCTTTCCTTCATCCACTAGGTGGGTCCTGTGGTGCCAAGAGGATTTGGAGCTCAGGCGACAGTAGCCAGGCACCAAGGGGAGCCATAGGTAATGACACCCCAATGTTTGGCAACTCACTCAGCCTTCTTGTCTTCCGTAGTTTAATAATAAGGATTCTTAGCAATGTCTTAACTTACCCAAATATCATGGCTCAGAGGACATTTACTCTACCAAATCAGAGTTCCCAAATCTTAGGTCTGACTGCTTCATTTTCCACTCCCAGCGTGGCCCTAATGTAAAGGGCTAAGATCAACATCACATCCTAATTCTCCCTGTGACACTTCCTCCGTCTTCTCACCCAAGTTTCCAGACCCCTCCTGTTCCTTTTCTCATTTACCTGTTTCTTTAGCCCCAGCTTTCTCCCAATCTCAGTTTCCCCCCAGTTTCCCTCAGCTCTAAACTACAACCCCTTCATTACTTCACTTATGCTGTTTCATACGCCACCCAGGCCTGAGGAAGATAAACCCTGTTGCTGAGGGCAGAGCTTTCATTTCCTCAGTGCCCATGACCAGTATCACAGGGATTTCTGACTGCTGGGAAAAACAAGCCCAAGGACTGGACCATGTTCAGTACTATTATAATTACGGGTGGTTTATTTTCTAAACTCCGAGTCTGTGCTAAGCTTGTGTGAACTGAGACTTTCCAATGCTCACATCCTGTTCAAATTTCAGAAGATTTTTCACAGGGAAGGAGTGAAAAGCATTTTCCTGACCCTCCAGCATTCCCTTGCCAAATTCGAAGACTCTACTCCAGAGTAGAGCTGTTGTAGCTTCTTAATGAAATAGTCAAAAGACTCCTCATTTTATCCAGCACAGTAGTGCCTTCTCCATTTCACCTTCATTCTTGGGAATAAATGAAACATAATTTTATTGACATTCTTCTAAGATTTCTGCTTAAAACCAACACCTGCCTTAAAAGTATTAGCCCATATATTTAAAGTTGACAAAGCTGAAAACAGGGTCTTGTGATGGACAGAGATGATTCACCATCCTTACACCCTTCAATATATCTGGAAGGTTGATACCAAGTGTCACCGAGCCCTAGATGCTAGGTCCCTAAATAACTTAGAAAATTTGCTCACAAGCTTTACCTGAGCTTTATTTCTCTTTGAAGATTTTATGGTGTGTATGGGGGATGTGACTATCTCCTCGCTGGAAAGAGGCCGATTATGGAGTTCTTGTCTCCTTTCTGCAGTCCGCTTTAAGGGAAGGATGTCTCTCAACTGTAAAGCCAGTGAGAGACACCAGTCTCCCCGAGACCCCTCAAGCCACCCTGGGACAGTTGTGCGCGGACCCGCAGGGAGCCCACGCGACCGGCTGTCTCACCCCCAGCACCCGGCTATTCACAGCAGCGTACGCATCATCTGTCTGCAGTTATAAAACCTCTGCCTGAAAACAAAAGAGAACCGGGACTGAAATCCACCACATGCTAACGGTCCGGCGTGCTAATTAGCTAGCTGGAAGGAGGAACAATAATAAATAAGCCCTTGAGTCGGAAGCCAGATGTGGCAGCAGCACCCTGCAGCTGCCGGGCAGGCCCGGGGGAGGCCCCAGCCCAGGCCCCCGAGCAGGGGGTAACTGCACCCCCCTTTGCTATGGGTTCTCTGGCACGGACACCGTGGCACTCAGAAATGGAGGGATATGGTCCCAAAGCATAATCCATAGTTCAGCAAGAGTATTTTATTCATTATGCTTTAAGCATATAGCATGTAGGGTGGGTTGTTTTTTTCCAACCAAAATACAAGTTATAATTTTCTCTCAGTCCCAGCAGACCACAACCCATATTCTAAAAATAGGGCTTCTTCAAGTTTCTCAAACAACTATAAAATAGGCCTATAAATGAGACGATTGCCTAAGGAGAGTAGCCTTCTCAGAAAGGCTCCTTTCCCAAAAGTATTTCTTGTATATCTATTTGTAAAGAAAACATCTGCAAAAAAGGTGTTCTCCAGTCCTGTACTGGGATATGAGAGGCACCACAGGTTCTGATTTTTCTGTGAATGTAGATCACCTGCAGTATCAAAAAGTACCCCGAGTCAAAAAAACATGTTATGGGTGAGTAAAACTGTTGTAATGGGTTGTGTGGGAACTTCAGATAAACAAATTGGTCTGAGGGAAAAAAAAGTCACCCTTAAGGAAAATGAATGAAGATTGGAAATGGAAGCAGAGCTGGGCAAGCGCACACTCTGAACTCTTTGAAAGCACAAGAGGGGAAAAATAACAGTTAGCAAAAGCCCAAGAAATACATTAGAAGAATTTGCTTATTACTGGAGAAGTCGCTGAAGCCATTTGTCAGCTGACATGAAGCCTTGCCAGGACCCTAACGCACCGTTAGCTCCTCTGTGCCATGAACTGACTTACAAGGGATTGGGAGATTCTAACAACAGCGGGTGAGCAATTTTTTCAGAGAAAAATATGCTGTCACTTCATTGGTATCGTTTGTTTTACAGGACTCGCAGTAACGGCGGAGTTTAAACAATGCTCAAGCAAAAGCAGGCACGAGACTGCAGGCACAGGAAGGTTTGGGGTTTGTTTTTATTCAAATAGAGGCAGCAGTCCTCGGGCTCAGAGTATTCGGATCTGTTTTCCTGTTACGCTTTTCCTTCGTAATAACTGCTTCTCATTTTTTTAAAAATACAGCAATAAAAACGGAAATTCCATAAAAGCCGTCGTCTTTTATATGAACGTGAGGGGGGGAGGGGGAACCACAAAACCATATGGATGTCGATTAAATGCTTTATTTGTTCAGCAAAAAAAGGGACCGTGTATTTCCTGAATTCAATTTGTTTTCATTGTCCTTCTGTGGGTAACTGTTTTAGGGAGATCATATACAACGTCAGTCCTCATTCATGACTTTTCAAAATAAGAGACTGTATTCTGCAGGTACATGGTTTTACAGCTGAGGTTAACTCCTTAAAATCTTTGCTTCGTGTTTACAGTGATGTAGCTGAAAGCAGACAATGTCCTGTTACAATCTGAGCAATACAGCTCCTATATAATTCTCAACAGTTGTATAATAACAGCAGCATAGTTTCTGTAAGTAACTGAAAACAAAATCTTAAGGGAAAAGGTGGTATTACTATTATTATTATTAATAATAATTAATAAAATAAAATTAAATAAGTAAATTAAGTAAATAAGTAAATTAAATTAAGTAAATATTATTATTAATAATAATCATCATCATCATCCACAAATACAATGTGTATAAGTGGACAGTTTGGGACAGCATTATATATAAGGGTCCTGATGAAGAAATTCTGTCAAGAAAACATTACTTTCAGCCTGATCTGTTATTGGAAATTGCAGATGTTATTGTCATGAATATTACACGAATCTCAATGCACTAATTCTTTCCTATATTTTTTATTCACTGGATGCTAGACATGCAGTGTTGTATTAAATAGTCAGTATTTTTAATCTTAAGGTGACTTAAGAGAGTCACCAAAGTCATTCCTCTCTATTGCTTTAGTGTTTTCCTTTCTTAATCTTTACACTTTCACCTGTTATTAGTCCTTTGGGGCTCAAACAATAAAATTTTACATGTGGTTACCTGGCACATCATTAATTGCTTCAAAAATAACATGAAAAGTAATTAATACCTACTGATGCTTAGATGTCCATTAGAAAGTTCTCTTACAAATGAATGTATAACTCAGAAAGTGCAATATATACTGTAATTATGTCTTACTGTCTATACTAAGTATCTAGGAGAAAAGGAAGAATGGCAAATATTTAGCCCAAGGAAACCACAAAAGGCGAAGAAGAAGAAGAGGTAGCCTTGAAGTTTTGACATGCAGTTTTAATTTACCTGTACAGGATTAAATTGATATTTTGATGACAACAGCTGTAGATAGCAGATAAGAGCAAGAGAAGGACATAACAACATAGGACTATAATTGATGGAAAGTTGGAGGAAGTGATAATATAAGGAATACTGTTTTGGATTAGAAAGACTTATAGTCAGCTTTTTATACAGCATCTGAAGAGCTCAAAGGATATTGCTTTTTATTCTGCACAGCAAGTAAAAGAAATCTGTGTTTGATTATTCTCTTTGAACAAATACTCTGGCATGTTTTAAAATACAGAAATAACTGCTTATTACTAATTTCCAAAGTTGGATTCCTTAGCCATTAAATTATCACTATATCCAAGTGACCTCAGAGATAAGACTTGTGCATTTCTCCAGTTTTCATATACAATGCTGAAAGAAATGTGAAAGTAGGAAATCATCAACATGTTCTGTTAAACACAACATCCCAAGCCAAACAAATTAATTACAAACATTCAAAACAGATTAAAAAACTGAGATAAAATGATACAAAAAAATTCATCTTGAGACATTGAATTCACTAGAGTTATTTGCAAATTACATAAACTGACAACTTCCTTCACATTGTCTCTCTGTGGATGCAATCACATAAACACATATGATAGGTTCTTCAAGAAAAGTTGCAAGGGTAGAACACAAAGCTGGGAACTTCAGACAAGGAACATGATTTATTTTATAAAATGGAAGAATCTGGAAATTTAAATGCTTTAAACTCTTCTTCAGGGTGGGTCAAAGCTGGGAGTTTTAAAATAAACAAAAATCCAAACTGAACCATTTGCCAACTTAAAGGGCTTACGTTAAGGCATATATCTAGGTACACTGGTCCCATAATATGAACTGAAGTACCAGCAATAGGACACACGCTTATATTAACTGTGAGTCACACATTGTTTCAAAAATGCTCCGTTGAATGGGAAGGTCAGCTGAGCAAGCCAGAGGAGATACTGCTGGAAAAGGGAGTACATTTAGAAGAATTTACGGCCATAATGAAACTGGTCGATTGAGACTTGATTAAGGAACACTTTGGGGCTCCTTGCTGACATTAAGCTTTCAGCAGTATCTATAGTTCCAGTCATGAGTTCCCTTTACATCACCTTCTGGACGTTAGCTAAATCCACCCCAGCAGAAAATGCCCTACTCATAGATACTCTTACCTTAGTTTCTTCTCAGCTGGATGCTAGAAACACCGTTTTACTATGCATGAATATTTCAGCTGTCATCAAACTCTACCTGGGAAAGAATACTACAGCACATTCCGTACTATAAGCTACCTGTTCGAGCACATGCTGGGTAGCTCCTAGATCTCGACACAAGTCACTAACACCTCATTCTCAAGGTATTTCTGATCTCAGTTTTGTGAAAAGAATTTCTGTAAGAAGGCTTTGACTAGCAGTTAGGACACAACTAAAATCCCTTTAGGAAGAGAAAAATGTCATCTGTACAGAAACCTAAGTCTCCTTGGGAGCCAAAACACCTGTGTGCCACTGCAGCGTGCATACTGCAGTCGGAGTCCTAGCTCTAAAGAGTATGTTTTGACACAAGTCAAGTGCTGCAGAGAGATCAGTAAGTTTAAAGAAGGTTAAAACTTCTCATTAAAGCTCATAGTACATTTTCTGATTCCCCAATAAGTGACAACTACTCCCAGCACACTGTTCTTTTCACTTTTTTCAATCAAGATAAAAGTTTAGTTTAAGTTACTAAAATACTGATTTTTTCAGTAATACAATTAGATCGAAAAACACAGTAAATATAATATTAAATATATTAATATATTATTTTATTAATTATATTAATATATTTATGCATATAAAAACAGAGAATGAAAATAAGAATTATTAAAGAGATGGATAGCTAAGTAATGTATCATACATCCGTGTGTGTGAGAATTCTCCATGTTTCTTTAGCTTATATAGCAAATAATGAACATGACATGTAGGAAACCAAACTGTGGCTTTTAAACCTCATGGATGCATGAGGAAACATCAAGACTTAAGTTACATGACATGGCACAAAATGATGTCTTATTCTATTCATCTCCAAGTCATCTGCTCCTACAACTATGTTTGCTACCACTAGTCTTCCCCAAAATTGGATAGCCATCGCCCATCTTGCTGGACAAACATAATTCAATACAGCAGAAAACAGCCTGACAACTGGAGGGAAACAATTATTGAAAAGGTTGACAAGCTGAATCAATTCATCAAAGAGTCTGGCGAGCACCAGTGCTGGCCCCAGGCAGGAGAAGACAGCATGTGGCCTGGAGCAGGAACAGAGGCAGCAGGTGAGGAGGGAGCAGAAAAATGTCCTCTCCATGCAGAAGCATTATTTCTGCTCAGCTTTATCATCAAATGCTACTTTAGGATAATATTATGTATTTGCTGTTTTTCTTCCTAGCTTCAGACTACCTCTGAAGCACGGTTAAAGGTCAAGGCAACAGTGTATAAAATACTGGTAAGTAAAAGCTTATGTCCTCAAAGAATTTTCAGAAAGGCATCAGCGAAGAATGTATTAACAAGGAAAATGAAAACATAGTAAACAGCATAAAACATTGTAAATAGCAAAGAATCCTGTGAATAAGATTTAAATTTTTGGGCTTATATATATGCTCTCTCCTCTTCACTGCCGCATATTTAAATGCAGGCTTGCAGAATACAGAACAATTATTACTTGTGTGTGAGCATTAAACCCACACCTTCTTTCCAGTTCAATTGAGTGAAGATCTACAACACTCACTTTGCTCAGATCTTATATATTATTTTTCAAAATGAGAGAAAAATCTCATTAAAAACAGCTAGCAGTAGCAGTTAATGTAACTTCTGTAGACAGATTAGCGCCTGGAAGTGACAAAAATGTTACCTTTCCCGTTCCGATCCTTGCACTGTAACATGTAGTCAACACAGTTAAGTAGATGTTGTGAAGCGAGCAAGAGGGAACAGCATCTATGTGTATTCAAAATGCACACACCAATTAAATGGGGAAGCCTCAGGGCCATCTCTAACTCCTTTGTTTATATCTCTTCCACCCAATTGTTCTCTCTCTGGCTGTCTGTTAGAAAGGACGGGATGTAACCCAACAGATGACTAACTGTGTACAATCAAACCCGTTTTGTTGCTTAACCCCAACAACTGCCATATGTTATTTCTGAATCTTAAGGACCCTTATCTTTAGCTACCTTGCTGCAGTGACCCAAAGTATTAAAAAAAATCTTTCTCCTCTCTTTCCTTAAGCCAAACAGTAATTTGCAGTGAAAGATAAAGACCAACTTTGATATATAACTGTCTGTAACAACCTAAATATCTCCTAAACATAATAGTAGAGTTTTGTTCAATGTTTAGTTAAAAGTCACTCTTTCAAAGCATGCTGAAGTCAATGAATTTTTTTTCAAGGATTTTAATGAGCTTTGGGTAAGACACAACTGGTTCAGGTTACCGACTTCTGTTGCTCCATGGGCTTCATTTGATACTCAGAAAGAAATATTAAAAGTTACTTAATAATCATATACCATGTAAACAGTGATGTACCCTAAAACACAATACTCAGCTGTTTTTCATCTCAAAGCTCAGAAGCTTCTAATAATGCAAAAGCCAGGTGTATGGCACTGACCCAGACTTACAATGTCAGATCTAACTTCAGTAAAACAGCCCAGCATGTATTTTATAACAAGGTTATAAAATTTGATACGAGAAGTGGTAATGGCAATCTTCAACATCTAAAATGTATTTTGCAGGGTTTTGAAATTAATAATTTTTTCCTTTAGATAGCTTTACAGATAGACCCACCATAAAAACAGCATTCTTGCACCATTATGTCCATTGCTATCAGCTTTTGGTAAAACATGCCATTGCCATGTGAAATGAACTATTATTTTTACATGTAAGTTATGTATGATACCATATTCTGACTGTATGCTTATTATAGCACTGATTTCACCCATGGTATACAATTTGATGATCCTTCAGGGTCACAGACCTACCAACCTTTACTTCATCTTTATACACACACTCACAAAAAGGAACTTTAGGCTTCTGTGAGACAAACTAATAGTTTGCAGTAGAAATACAACTGAAAGCACACACCTGCACTGGATATCTAAATATATTTTAAAATTTGATTCAACCTTTAAACATAAAAAAGTAATGATTTTGTGCCTATTAATTCTTAAAATGCTTTTACTATTGTGATTTACAGCAAAGAATTGCTTGGGGATTCCTGTGGTTATGGTTCCCTGCTCTGTCTGAAAACTCAAATGGACAAAGAAAATGGTGCTAGGAGTCAAGGTTTAAAGACAAGATTGTCCATTAGTGGCTGTCCCAGTTCCTCTTGCAGAGGACAAATATTTGGCAATAAAAAGAAAAGCAATTCCAACAGTATTTCAAAAGGAACCTGCACAGTAAATGTGGTCCAGCTCTTAAGAAAGAAATTAACTGCCTGAGAACTTTCTCTTTTCCCACTTACAGAGCATTAAAAAGGTTACATGTATAACAGTTTCACTATTCTTTGAAGTTCTTTGTCACAGAACCCAAGAGCATTGCACAAATCCTCAGGACTTTACACAAGGACCTCAGTGGTGGTTCACCAAAGGAAATGCTGTATTCATACCTCTATATTAGCACTATAAACCTCTCGCATTTCAGTGTTTACCTGCCTCTATAGTCACTAGCGATGTGAAAGGCCAAAGCATATTCACACACAGGTAATTAAAATCCCTACAAACAACAAAAGATAAAGTATACATTAAGAAACACTCTTCCATGGTCAAAAAGAGGGGCTTGAGGGCCTAAAGTGTCTCTTACAGCTATAACTTCATGACGAATCTCATGACTGAAGAAACATTTCAGAGTAGAAGGAAATAAGGTTTTACAGGTTTATAGATTAAATCAAACAATGCCAGAGAGAGTAACTTTATAGTTTTTTTAGCATAGTTTACATACAATGACCATTATTTTCCAAATTGGTTTGGGAATCCCATTCTCAAAATCGAGATTGTTCAAGGATATATCAGAAAGTTAATTCAACATACTCAACTATTTTAAAAAACCTTCCACGTATATACCAGCTGTCTCACAGCATTTAGAACTGCATACCTTATTCTGACAGTCAGTGCAGGTGTACTCAGTTGTCATCCCCCGTCTCTGGAATATTGCAGCTCTGAGACAGGCAATTACTAATTAACTTTGCTTAAGGTGGTCAATGCCCTAAGTGGGAAGAAGCCTGTAACTCCTAATCTAAATTAGGATTATTAGGAAAATCAGCCCCTCTTCTGCCATACGTCTGCTTTACACTGGCAGAATGCATGTCACGGCACAAATATAAAATTGAGACAGATGAAGACCTCCTCACCATCCTGAATATGTTACAAGTTACCTCAGGTTCCAGTGAGCAAGCTGGCAAGAACAACAAACTCCTGTCTGTACCGTATCCTATACATCTATTGCTTTCCGAAGCCGGTCCAAAATTTGGAATTTCCATGTATGGAACTGTGCACAAATGATTCAGTCAAGCACCTTAACTTCTTTACACTGAAATCTTTCACTAAGACTGTAAGCTTTTCCCTAAAAGAGCAGGTATTCCAGCCATATAATTTATTTCAGCTTTTCGTGTCGCTGGGTACAAAGCGATCTTTGCTAAGATGCTGCAGTTTACACCTCTCTGTACAGATATGGGGTTTGAAAAAGTCACATACATTTAAAGGCAGGTGAAGTATCAGCGGGACTTTTATCACCATCATTACAAATACGCATTTATAAGTAATTGGGTTGGCAAGATGTGGCAACACTACTATAAAGATGCAAATCATTATCCTCAATGCTGCTGCACGAAAACAAGGCAAGGACAGTGGAGTTTGCCATAGTTACATATCCTATTTTTAAATTACTCTAACAGTCATCAAAGGCCTCTGAAATCTGAAAATGTGGAATTTCTCTGTTTACCCAAAGACACATATGAAATGGAGGATAGCAAGTTTCTTAATGATGACTATATCAGCTGCCACTGACAAAGCCATCTCTTGGGTCAGAGGAGCGTTTTGTCTCCAAGCTTATCTCAGTCATTGGCCTCCTTGCTGTTATCTCCAGCAGCATATTAATTGGTTCCAGTTGTAGTGTGGACTTCTGAAATATCAACTTCTGTTCACATGCAAGACCACACACTTATCCTACACAGGCCATTGCATAGCTAGTTACCACTGCTCTAGACTTAAACTGAATCACAGCCTCCTGGAAGTAAAAAGCTTTATGCAGTTCTCATTAGTTGGACTTTCAGTTAATGACTGTTTTCCATTAATTCGATCTAAATGTGTATTACTAATTTCTAATTTTCCTTTGTTAAACTTTTTTGTGTCATCTTTTTCTTGAGATGTGTTTTTGGAGGAATTTTTCTTAACACAGTCTCTGAGAACGTCTTTAAACACAGTTAGGAAGGTAATTAAAGCACCAGACAAATAAGAAAGCGTTAAACTGAGCTAAATCAAGAATGTCCAAAACCAATGCAATTGTCACTGATAAATGGTATATGATTAATATATATGATATAATACCTTATTTGGATACTAATATAAAATTTAAGACAGTTTTTCTTAAGAGCGTTTTGACTAGTAGCTAAGGGGCTATGGAAATCCGACTATCTACCCTTTTGCTCTATTTAAATGCTTTGATCTGCAGACAGAAATGAATGGATGTACGTACAGTAGATGTACAAATGAATGCTATCTTCAGAAATAAGATTATAAGCACCTAATAACAGAGACGTTCCTGAAGGGGTGATTTAGAAGCTTCTGCAGGGGCACAGACCTCCTGAGTTAGGAATAAGTGGACTCCTCCCACTAAATTCTCTTGCAAATCCTGTTTCACTGAAGGTTTTTAATAGGCTATCATCTAATAACAGTATCTAAGGAGAGCTGAATTTCGTTCCAAAAACACAAAATTGACTTTCACTGGTAAGGAGGATGTAACTTGAAATGAAGTGTTAAATTAAGTGATAAGTTGGAATCTCAGCATGATCTGCTTTTTCTTTGTTTCAGGCTCTCGGAATTATGAATTATGATTCTATTTTCCAAGAACGTATTATTCTCTTTAAACCATGTAAGAATCACTGAAATTTTTAAAAAAGATGAGGTTAAAAAAAAGAAATTCTTATTTAATAGAAATACTGTATTCTTCCTCATTCTGCGTCACAATTCACCAAAATAAATAGGCCCCAAATGGAATTCCTACATTATGTGAAAATCTTCACTTTTTCTGCAAAATTATTAGAACTCTGTTTTAGTTTGCTTTTGCCATATTTAGCAGGGTTTGAGGTCACTATTAGCTTGATTACAAAAGCATGAAGTTGTTAATATGCATTAGCTATAGATAGATATAACCTAGAACTCCATGCATTGAATTATCTTTTTTTTCACCTCAAGTGATCACAGCAATTAAATTCAACCCTCATAAATCGGAGCGAGGAGAAAAGAGAACGTGATAATAAAGACTATATAAAATATATAAAATACCTTATTAGAACAGCCCAGCCTGTTCACATCACAAGCTTTTGACTCATTAGGGCAGTTGGGTGGCCTCTAGCTGAAACTGTTGCAGAGTTTTCAGGAACCACCATAACAGTTACGAAAGGGAAATCTGCTGCATCTCTTCTTACACATCATGTCCCACTACAGACATCTACTGCACCTCTCTTTTCACACTATATTCAACCGCAGATTTTTTATGTCACTCAATGACCTAATTTTCTGGATAAAACTGAAGCATCAGTGTCTCCTGGTCTCCTAAGCAATTATCACACAGGAGGCAACATGTACTGATTTGTAAAGAGAAGCTTAATTATTTGCCATCTATGGAACACATTAAGGAAATCTGTTATCTACAAAAAAAATCTGGAGAGGGAATGGAAAAAAATAAAAATTACTAAGGCAGTCGCTGAATTTTCCATTGTCAGTTTTGTTGAACGGTACCTATGACCCTATTTACAGGTGTGAAAACATCAGTCAGTGCAATCTCCCAGAATGCTTATAAAGGGGCACATTTGAAATGATCAGGGTGAGATACAGAGAGTCCCAACAAAGCACAGGAACAGAGCAGCTCCATTAAATGACAAAGGTATTAAACCGAATAACTTTAAGCTTTTTGCTATGAAGCAGAATCCATTACGTCTTTCTTAGGTATTTAGGCTACTTATATAGTGCTTGCAAAAAATTAGGCATCACCAAAAAGCAGTCTAAGTGATTCACATATCGGACTTACAACTGCCTGGGGCTTGCCTAAAGAAATAGTTCAGAGCGGAGCATGTCCAAAGACTGAGACTCAGGTAAATGGCTCAGAGAAACCTCCATTTTCTTGAGAACCTCATAGGATTTGTGAACTAAGCAAAGCTTATATTTTTTCTGTCACAGCTGAGGTGGCAAACGAAAGATGGTACCTACCTCTGTACTCAGTATGTTGAAAGGACTTGCTTGTCCTTTTCCCAGTATTTATTTGACTTTGTACATTAAACAGACACAAAGTAAACAGGCCTTAAATCAAGACTGAAAGTCAGGGCCCAACTTTCTCAAATGAGGGATGGACTCAGTGAGATGCATTAACCTATGTTCTACTCCAAATCTTCCATTATTGGCAGTGAAGTGATTCAAATCCAACAAAAGAAGAGTAACCTCACTCTACATTTGCCCACAGTCTGGTGATTTCAGCTGTCCTGCATGAAGTAGGAAAGGCTGGTTTGACTGCCTAAGTATGAGTTAGAACTTCAGACTCTTCCTCTCAGGTGTCTGTAATTATCAGACTCTTATAAAAGGATGCATGCCAATTTTCATCCATTTTTATTTAAAACAAAAACCCCCAAAGATATTCAATGTACCATCTGATTGGTGGGAATACCTTCTGGTCCGCAAGAAAGCACACAGGCTCTTCTGCCCTGGTTTTAATCCCTGACCAGTCTCAGGCAGAAGAATAGGACAGTGTGGGCATGTTCCAGAGCCAAAAGCCTTGTTCCTAGTGGGCTCTAAAGTTTCAGTGAGAGACATCTGGTGAATTTAAGGTGCCTTAAATAGGAATTGAAGCCTAAGGTGTCAGGAGATGCTGGGCTGAAAGACTTCAATCATCCTGCTGTGGACACTTAACATTCTTTATTTGATCTAGACTGGCATGTTTCCATTTTCTGTGGAAAAAATTCCTTGCCTGAAAAAATCCACCCATCATGATGTTTTACTAAGAACAAACTGAAGGCTGTTTCCTTGTGTTCACTATGAATCTGACTTTACTGCTCATTTATGTGCACACTTTCAGTTCTCTCTCTCAGCTGATTTTTCAAGCCAAATCAACCTGGGGGAGACACATATGAGTCTTGATTCTATGTTCAATTTCAGCAAGGAATTAATGTTTTAATTCACTAAGGGAGAGATTAAGAGACTATTTCAGTGTTGAACTCTGCTAACCCACCTTTTTTCATTTATGACATATGAAAAACAATTCTCAGGAACTTTTTCATTCATCTTGTTCATAGCAGAACTCATCTGTAATCCACAATGCACTAAGAATGACACAGAATTAATCAACAAAATTTCTTTATTTTTCCTCCAATTCCATTTAGCCTTTTAATTAAAATAAAACTTTTACTTAAATGGAATAAAAGATTTAAAAAATAAAGCCTTACCCTATTAGTCATTCTAATTTAATTTGTAGAATATTTCTTGTCACTCATAGAGATGTATCTGTAAAGCAGACTTTGGAAAACTCATCTTTATCTAAGTGACTGTCTTCAAAGGCAAATAAGTTTCTTCCCTTTTTGGTTGAATACAGGAACTTTGTTCATTTTTCCCCAAAGTCTAGGAAAGTGATGGAAAAGCACATCCAAAATCTAACTTCCTTAAGCTAAAACTAATATTTATTTTAATCAGGTTCACTAACCAACACGAAATGCCTAGACAGACAGAAAACTCACTATAAAAAAATGAGAGGGAGAGAAATTTACAATCTTTGCACTTTAAATCTCTCTTATCCCCCCCAAAAAACTTAGTATGAATATAAGAATGGCCATATTTGGCAAGAGCAAAAGATCATCTAGTCCACTAACCAGTTCCTAACAGAAACCAAAAAGAGGACGCTCAAGTACATACGTGAAAAAAACAAGTATACATAATACCTCTTCCATATATCTGCAGTTGCCAAACATTCTCAGCTAAAGAACTTTACCCAGGTGTATTTTTTAGGTAGTTAGTAAACTTCAGTGAATTTATCTTTCATGATCTTCTTCAGTCTCCTCTTGACCTCATGTAAACTTTCAGCATCCACAGGTGGATTAGTACCGGTGGTAAGTGGTTCAACAGCTCAAATACCGGTTGCACGAAGAATTACCTTGTTTGTTTGTTCTAAGCTTGGCCTCTATAGCTTCATTCATGGCCTTCTAGTTATTCTATCAGAAGAGAAAGAGAATGGGTGTTCCCTCTCCCTAAACCATTGGCAATCCCTCCAAGCTAATCGTAATTTCACAGAGTCCTTTTCAGTCGTGTATTTTGCAGACTGAAGTTCACTTAGTCATTCCTTCTATGGCTATCATTCCATATCTTTGATCATTCTTGCTGTGTTCTCAGCAACTTTTCCCTTTCTACTTCATCCTTTCTTAGATGGAAAAAACAGACATGCCAAAAGTATTTAAGATGCGTATTCAAGACGTCATGAATTGGCACCATGGCATGGATGGTGAAATTACATTTGCTACTTCCTTCTCTACTGCTTTGCCAATAATTCCTAATATTGATCTTGCCTTTCTTACTGTATTGAACACTGAGCTGACATTTCCATAGTATTGTTGATCATAACGTAAAGGTTTTACTCCTGAGCAGTAATGATAGAGACTGTCATTTTACATGTGAAGTTAGTGCCTTTTTAAAAAATTTATCTGTGAAGAATTTAATCTTCTATTTTTTTGCTTAGCTACTCAGTCTCATAATGTTCTGAAATTTCTTCAGTCATCCCTTGCCTGAATAACTTCACAGCATACATAACTTTGTCAGATAACTTCTCATCCCTTCTTTGGGTCTTTTATGCACATGGTTCTAGCACCAATCCCTGCAGAACTGCATTGATAATGCCTATGTCTATTCACCACAAGAGGTGACCATATATTCCTAATCCTTGTTTTAACCACCCGCATGTCATAAATGTAAGAGTTCTTAGCTTTCATGTAATGGCTGCTTAGTTTCTTCAAAAGTTTTTGATTAGGAAGCATACTGGAAACTTTTTGGAAATCAAGGTGGACTGTATCAGCTAGATCTACCTTCTCCTCATGCTTTTGGACCCCTTCAAAGAACTTCAGAAGATTTGGGAGGCTGGTCTTCCTGCTACTTGGTACTGATATTGGAACCTCAGCTCTTCCTGCAAACTTGTTTAGAAACCGGTGTCATACTTGGTGTCCTGCAGTCCCCTGGTTCACAAGCATGTTTAAGCAACACAGTACACACCATTTCAGGCAACTCTTTAGAACGCTGTGCAGAATAATATCTGGACTTGTCAAGTTGTTACTGTTCATTTTGTGAATGTCATTCATAATAATGTTTTCTAGAGTCACGCCAGGTTCATACAGAAGCTCTTATGAGTTCCTTATAGAGAAGGGCTCTGGCAAAAGTATCTTTCCATGGTACACAGAAGATAAGAAGAAGCAGTGTAGCTTTTCTGCTACGTTACCTTCTTTGAACACCTCTTTTGTATCTTGGCCACTTGTTGGCTTTACAGACCAATGGAACTATTATCAGCAACGTTACTATAACTCTAATTTTTCTTGCAATTATTTTAATTTTACTTCGAAGAGCATACGTGTGTGACCATGTTTGTGCAAAGAAGGTATTCGCCTCGCTTCTTACGAAGGTAAATGCAAACCCATTTGGTAAATGGAAGGGAACTTCAGCATTACTTCCTGATTACAACAGAGCAGTCATAACTGCTATTGAACTGTAGATTTATTTTCCTCAGCTGTTAAAACTTATGAATGTTTGCTCATTTGAATAATTAACTAGCAGGGTTCTACAAATAATCAAGTAATTTTCAGCATAAATAAGACCTATAAATATCACCTAGGATCAAGGTCACCTCTGTACAGTGGCCCAGCCTAAGTTTTATGAACTGTCCTTACAGTGCCTTGGTAGGGCTTATCTTTATTGTCATGTGCATATCCTCTGCATGAGGATGAAGTACAGCTCAAACTACAAAAAGCCAGCAAATGGCAAATAGATTTCCAAAGTCCAAACATGTTAACAATTTAAATTACCACAAAAAATTGAATTATTATTTGAGAAAAAAATGTAGTGTTTTTACCTAAATATAATGCAAAATATTTTTGCTTGGACTCAACATTTCTATTTCTTTAAAGAAAGAGTTTTTTCAAGATTATTAACAATAGAAACATCCTCCAGAGTTTTGCTCTTAATTTTATTGGACCAATTACTTTAAAATATCTTTTTTTGCAACATTATGCAGTTGTTAATGAATAGAAAAAGTATGCTTGACCCTAGGCAAGGCCAAACCAACACAATTTTACTGTACAAACCAAAGAAAGTGTAAAAGTACGTCTCCAGCTATTACAGGAGTTTCAACCAGCCATAGTACATTCACAGAGCAATGAAAACCTTGGCCTTGGTGAATAGCACATGAAATAGCACATGCAGGTCAGACTCAAAAAAAGGAGAAATAGCAGGGATGTATATTGCTGTTTCTGTTGGGATCTGTGTTTCCTGCAGTCATGCCAACAGAGCTAGCCAACGTTCATCCCTGGCACTGATAAGGAAAGAGAGTAGGCATGATGAGCAGGAGACATTCTCTAAACGCTTTACAAATGAGTCTTTAACAGTGACTTGTATTCTTGAAGAATATAGATGTTTTTGGTTTTGACATGAATTTCACATCAGTGTTGTCTATTTCAAGCAAAATAGTAATTAAGAGACAAGATGTAAGTGGGGGCATTCCATTAGGCATCCAAAGTTCAAACACATTTTAAAAATATGGGGTTATTAGCAACTGGGGAGCTCTGTGAAATGAAGACTGCAGTTAAGGATGGTGTGGTTATTATTTGCTATCTGTATTCCAGTATGTTTGAAATGAATATTCAAAGTCTTTTCCATTCCAAGCCTCTGATCTTCCTTTCAAGTATAGCAAGCACTCTTGAAAACCTGAAAGAACAGTATGAATCATGCAGGATTATCCACTAGCATATCCCCTTTTTTTGAGTTCTGAATCATCAGCAGAAACCTGCTCCCTTCTCTTTTCCACAAGTCACTATCAACTTTGACTTAAAATGTAAAGGGAGAAGTGTGACTCAAGTCTCAGAAAACAAATAAAGGTCAATCTGATGAATGGGATTATAGTACTATAAATCTGTTAGAATAAATAGAAGAAAGAAATACTAGGTTTTGCCAGCTCTATATGCCTGACTTCTAAAATAAAAATATTCAGGATTTCAGTGAACACAGCTGAGATGAGGATTGATCCTGAGATTTATTGGGCGCTGAGATGGACAGACAAACGGCTTCTGGAGAAGCTCTCTCTCCAGTACAATTTTTTTCTCAGTAAGAAATTAGTCCAATATGTAAGTTATAATCTTCAAAATCAATTACAATAATTTCATTGGTGGACTATAGAATATTTATAATTCAGATCTTGTCTTTGTTCTACAAAGTGCATAATCTGAGTAGTGTAAACACAGAGTGCTGGAAGATATGTTATATACTTGTGGGCAGTGAATCTTGATGAAGTATTTAAATATTAATTTCACTTTCTGGTGTTTTCAGAATGAGATAATTTTAATATTGCTTGACAAGTCTGAAAATCTAAATATGCATATGCAGACAATTTCCACATATATTTACATTAAAAAGGAATCCAGGATTTATTGAAGAGCAAGACTAACTTTTGCATTACAGTGGGGAAAACAAAAGATTATAAATCTTCACCTTGAACTTATGGAACAATCTAGCTTTGCATTGCTATGGAAATGAATATTCAAAGTCATGGAAATGTTCATTTTAAAGAGATGCATCTGTATTTTTAAAGCAAGACAGTATTGCTTTTCATAAGAATTGTAGAATATAATTCTTTATAATCTATCTGATCTTTTTTGTTATCTAAAAGTTAATAAGAGACACACAATGTATTTAGTTACCAAACATTACTATAAAGTACCCAGTCTGATTCTAGGAAGATGAACTACCATAGTTTCCCCTTAGGGCCACAAAAACAGATTACAAGATCTTAGTCATCAACAGCCTTCTGTTCACATGACCCTTTTTATGAACTATTTTAAGTTTACACAGCTCACGATGCCTTCCTATCTTCCTGTCTCCAACACTTTGAACTCTCATGGAGATTTCTGGTATAAGACCAACTTATCAAGCAGGGGAAAGAACAGCTGCTATTTATTTCATTTGAGCTCTCTCTTGTGTTCAGCATTTGCAGGTGGTGGAAGGAAGTAGAACAGTCCTGCCAACAGCTCTTAGACCAGTTCACTATAGCTTTGTAATCAACAACATGGACACTTGGTCCATTTAAGGAGTCATAAGCACAACAGACACATCAGTGTCTTCTCAACCAGAAATTACACAGGTGCAATATTAATTACAAAGATATGATATTTAAAGAATTTCACAGTTCTTTCGACTATACAATGACAGCTCTTCATGCACCAATTCACACTTTTAACTGATTTTAAAACCTGAAGCTTTTAAATAAGATTTTCTTGAAAAACTTGTGAGTTAAATATGTATCTATAATAGGTAATTGCTAAAAACCTGATCAATACGTCAACAGCAAATGACACATCCTTGGACAAGCTTGAGGAATGGGCCTGTGTGAATGTTATGAAGTCCAATAAGGCCAAGTGTAGGTTCCTGCACTTGCATTGGGTCAACACCCAGTATAAATACAGGCCGGGGGATGAAGGGATTGAGAGCAGCCCTGCCGAGAGAGATTGGTGGATGAAAAGCTGGGCATGAGATGGCAATGTGCTCTCACAGCCCAGAAGGTCAACCATATCCTGGGCTGCATCCTAAGAAGTGTGGCCAGCAGGCCAAGGGAGGTGATTCTGACCCTCTACTCTGCTCTCGTGAGACCCCACCTGGAGTACTGTGTCCAGCTCTGGAGCCCTTGGCATAGCAAAGACATGGACCTGTTGGAGCAGGTCCAGAGGAGGGCCATAAAAATGGTCGGGAGGATGGAACACCTCTCCTGTGAGTACAGGCTGAGAGAGTTGAGGTTGTTCAGCCTTGAGAAGAGAAGGCTCCGGGGAGACCTTATTGCAGCCTTCCAGTACTTCAAGGGGACTTATAAGAAAGATGGGGACAGACTTTTTAGCAGCATCTGTTGCCTTAGGGCAAGGAGCAATGGTTTTAAATTAAAAGAGGGTAGATTTAGATTAGACCTAAGGAAGAAATTTTTCATAGCAAGGATGGTGAAACAGTGGCCCAGGTTGCCCAGAGAGGTGGTAGATGCCTCATCCCTGGAAACATTCAAGGTCAGGTTGGAGGGAGCTCTGAGCAACCTGATCTAGTGGAAGATGTCCCTGCTTCTTGCAGGGAAGTTGGACTAGATGACCTTTAAAGGTCCCTTCCAACCCAAACTATTCTATGTTTCTCTGATTCTATGATATATTGGACGAATTATATTCAAAATATATGCCTTATGTAAATTTGCAGATGACCCTGCACGGTGCCTGTTACTGAACAGCAATAATCTTCAGTTGTATTTTCTGTCACTTGTTCTAATTTATTTATCATTTGTCACCACATTTGCAAACACTTTCTAAAATTCAACCACATGTGTTGTTACAATAATGATGATGATGATTATATGGAGTTTGCATTTCTCAAGTCTCTTCTTTTTCTTATGTCCATGAGCCAAATTCTCTCCTTTGGATGTGCATGTGCTACCCCCTTTTGACTCATTGAAAGTCACGCATAATCAAGAGCAGATTTTGGTTCTTTTTTCTTGAAGTGCTATAAATGATAGCATTATAAATTCAAAGATTATTTTCTCTCTATCTTTATGGATATTTCTTATTTTTCCCTTATTAAGATGGAAAAATATTTCTCAAGAAGGGAAAAAAGAACCAAGAAGGGGTTTTGTTTTGTTTTTCCAAAAGTCCCAGGTTTTTAGTAGCCACCATATTAACCAGTTGAAGAATGGTAGTTATTCCCTTCATAATGTGGTTTGCATTAAAAATCCCCTAATAACTGATTGTAACTGAATTTTCTCCTCCCCTCACAGACATTCCATTCTGATATTTCCTAACTAAAACAGAACACATAGGCAGGTGATATAGACATTGTCTGCACAAAATCCTGCACTCGCTTAGCTAAAATATGTGTGTTTCAAGCCAATTTAGCTAAACTTATGCAGCCTGTGCTCGCACACATATTTTGGTTTACAGATATATTAGAGGGAACTTTGCAAGAGCGGTCAGTTGGATTATAGATTCTTATTTAAAGAGTGTGGCTGAGATTGAAATTGGATCCAGAGAGAACATATTTCTAATATTAAATCCATTTTGCCCTATTGGAAAACAAAAGAGAAAACTGAGGGATTGGTTGTGGAAATTTCTGTTCTCACAAAGCAAGCTGTCCCTTTCTATTCTTTCTTACAAAGTTCAGAGTATTATAAAAACTATCACGTCATCTAATCCTGCAGAAGTAATGTTTGCTTATAAATCTTCTCAAGTTGTTCATTGGTGGTCTACCCCTTCACTTTTACTGTGCAAAGCCAACTTTCAAAGGCCCTTATCCTGTTATTTTGTGTATCTGGCTTTCAGGCACCTATTTCTCCACAGACACATTTATTATGCTGGGGATTTTTAAAATATATTTGGTGGATAGGAACATGTTTCATCCTCTGTAGAAGTATCTATTAAAAGTACACAGAAAAACAAAAAAAAAACCAAAAATACCAAAAAATAGTAAAAGAAACTTGGGGATGATATCACTTACACTTAAATTCAAAGAAATTCATTTCCCCTCTCCATATTGTATGGAATATATACAACGGGAATGGGTTTCCTTTGCCTTTTAGTTAGTCACCAAACCCCCCTCCACCTAAGCTGTGCACTGAGTAGTCCCCACAGTGAGAAGCAGCCATGTGAGGCACAGTCTGTGCTCTGTAATTTGCAGCAGCCATCTCTCTCCTTGCTCAGGCCAGAAGACGCAGCCTAACAGGAGACTTATCCCTTCCCTTTGTTAATTTTTTCTCATCCAACAAATCTAATAAAATCCAGTTTACCTTACACTTGATCCTACAGGTTGATCCTTCCAAAACCAAATTACTCTCACTTACTCACAGAACAGAAACAGATTTTTTTTTCTGAGTGCCATCAGAAGGATGTTCCCAGTACCCTCTGTTCCTCGCTCCGCTGCACTTCAGCAGAGACACTGATGGGTATTCCCATGCAAAGCAGCACAGCTGGGGCACTCTTCAAGGAAATGAGGCTCTGGGCACTCAAACTGGGAAAAGCCTAAAACTCATGTCTGCTGTTTCTTGGTGTAAGAAATGTTCAACTATTAAGCAAAAAGTAGACATGTCCTCCTTCTGTTGAAGTTTGAAAGAAAGAGAAAATAGAACTACTGGTTGAAGTCACTGTGGTCAGTGTTCTGAGATGCGTTTGGAGCTTAGTCGAAGAGCTAAAACCTGGGGACTAAGGCAAATCCCTGAAAGCCTCAGGAAGAGAACAGGGACATAACTATTCAGCTCAACCAGGAGCGAACCACTTCGAGCTATCTGCAGTCACAGAATTTTTTGTTTAAGTAAATCTTTGAGGAAAAACTGAAGCATGCCTGTCACTGGCTAAAAAGTGAGGTAAAGTGGTTAGCATTGGTCTCTTAAATGCCTGGGGGGTGATCCAATTTGTGATCTCACTGTCAACATAGTGCCTTTCAGCTTTAACTACTTAGTTCTTTGTTCTTACCTCTAGGCTTTTTTCAAGACTGCTTTTAAGATGAAGTCCTCTATTTAAAGGATTATCATCTCGAGCAGGTAGTAAACACATTCCTTTTTCTTACGACTGTTTCCACTTCCCTCATGCCAAGATGACATCACATTTGCTTAGTGTATCAAAAATCATTGTCCCACCAGCTAAAAATGAGGCCATTGTTAATCAACACTATTAATCAAGGAGATTCCTTGAGTCACATCTAACTTTTACATTTGGGCCTCAGAACATGAATCTTTATCTTAAATCCAGAATCTTGCTCAGTTTTCACTTTCACAACCACATGCCTAGCTCTCAAAAAAACTATATACCTTTTTACACTGTTCATCTAGAATATATTCATTCCTTAATATTAAATTCCAGTCCAGAAAGTTGATTTTTTCCTAATTTGGCACCATCTTTCCATATTCAGATCAAAATGCACTGCAATCCTCAGTCTGTTCCATTCCAAAATATCATTTAAAATATGTTCCTCTGAGATGTTAAAAAGTTTTCCTTCAGTTGTCCCACTTCATCTCTTGCCAATCTATATTCTCCTTAACCAACAGATGTCTTCTTTTTCCAATACCTCTCTTTGTCTTGCAACTGAATGGGATTAATTCCCCTTCCATACTGTCTCCTGCACCTCCTGGAAAAAAAAAAAATCTGCATTTGACTGACTCTAATTTATTCAGTTCCTCTTCAAACTTTTTATTCTCTCCCTTCCATTTCTAATCATATCTCTGAAAAAATTAAGTAACTACATTCCATACCCAAACCTCACATGGGGTTTTTGCATTATTTTTACTGCAGTCTAAACAAATATATGCATTGAAAAAATTATGTTGATATATAATTTAATGATATTTCCTCTTCACAGCGCATATTCTTTATATTTGTATGAACATTACATAATACTATTTGGTGGTTCAAAACTCTTTTATGCTCATAAGGGTTGCATTTTTAAGTGAAAACTGGTTTGTTGTACCAGGTATCTGTCATGCAGTTTCTGCCTGTGATGAAGAGTGTAACAGAATATTTCAATTAGTTTGACAAAAAGGTAGCACATGCCAACTGACAAGTCTAGGAGCCTCCAGACAAACATAATGGGGAAAAATCCAAAGAAGCCAAAGTCCACAATACTCTCTCTCTCTCTCTCTTCCTCTCCTGTATTATAAAAATTACTTCCAAGATTGTATCATTCTGCCCTGAGGACTGGCAGCTAGGGAAATATTAAAGCTCTTACAGAATCGGAAATAGCTTTCCCCCTCAAAAGCACATGTCCATAAACACCCCTCCATCTTTCTTCCTCATTCAGGCACACCATGAAGGTGGAAGGGAAGGTGAGAGGTGTGAGAGGAGAAAGCAAAAGTGTCATTGTAAATGGTGGAGGGGATGTGATAAAGAACGTAGCCAGAGAATGTTTCAGAAGCAACAGAGGACCTCGAGACGGAAGAAACAGAAATACTGACGGAATGAAAAATCAAGTGAATTGAAAAAGGTAAGAGGTTTTTGAACAAAATATCATATGGACAATAAAAAGATAAACCTGGGGTAGAGCAGAAGAAAGTGAGCTGATCTCTGGTCAGATGATACTAAAAACTAATATTAATGATAGTAATAATAATTATATTGTCTTTGGAGATATCACAACTTGATTTAGCAATAAAAGTTCAAAATAATTATTCATTTCATAAATCTGCTTAATAGCGTTCATAAAATGAATAGTAATAAAAGAGAGATAAACTTGATTAGCCAAGGAAATTTCTGACCTGCTTTTAAAGATCAGAAATAATTCCCTTCATGTTTCCCCCCAAAAAAGCACATACCTCCTTTTCATTCTGTTTGAGACTAATTTAAAAAAGAAATTGTCAGTCAACTAAAATATTTCCTTCCAAATACGTGTGTTTTTCCTTTGAAACGTCATTATGTTTCTTATTTAAAGCAGGATTTAACATTCCTCCTTTCTTTACATAGCCTCCTACAACTGTATGATTGTACAAAACTGTATGAATGCAACATTCCTAGTTTAAATGTCAGCTCCACAAGAAAATTTATCTTTAATTTCTGACACCTGGCATAGGATCAGCTTTAGTTTGTTGTAAAATGGGGGGGGAAGAAAGAAAAAAGATAAATTGTCTTCAGGTAGCTTTCACTCATTATACACCTAAACATACATTAGAAATCATCTATATTAGCATACTGTAAATAGCTTCTCAATCTTTGTGCCTAATATTTGAGACACTATGAATTTCATGTTCATCAGTTCTGCTTATTTTACTTCTTACGGTTACCTTTTGAAGTCCTGGTCTTAAATAAGTTGTTTTTCGTGGACGGATTCTGCAGCCACTTAATTTGCATGCTGTGAGAAGAAAATCTTTAAGAAGCTGCCTTTTCCCCCTCTTTTTGCTTGGCTGTGAAAAATTTGTTTTAGATTTATGCAGTCTAAAAGTCTCTAATGTCATTGGACCCTAGAGAAAAGTGGGTTTGAAACTGGCTAGAGGGACAGAAGACATTTAAAGTAAGCTTAGAGTCTGCTGGGAGAGGAATTAATTAGTTATCAGAGAGGATGTCTCTTTGGTGCAACAAACAAAAGGAATGACAGTTCTGTGGGTAACTGGCAGAGGGTGCGAGTTCAGTAAATGAAGGTTATGATACCACCCTACTCTTTCAGAATGTTTTTACGTTCATGTCTGTCAGATATGCTCGTATAACAATTATGAAGGCCATAAAAAGACTACATTCTACAAAAATACATTCTAAGAAACAAACTGCCGACATTGTTTTGAACGAGGGCAAAAATTCAGTATTTCAAATAGGCGCATACTGACGATCTAAACCAAATGATCCCAAAGTGTTTTCATGACCATATGCACAAATGAATAGAGGATGGTAGTTCTGCTACAGAGGTAATCTTAAGTGGTGTAATTCTTATCTGCATGATTTTCTTCTTTCTTGTGTAAACACCACATCCCATTTACAATCTTAGGCAAATTTAGGAATTTTTTGGTGGCAACAGCTACATCTTTTCATAGGGTTGACTATATAGGGTCCACAAGCGGAAGAAAGCTACCTGTTAGTCTACTTCCCAAAAGATCATCAGGCCAGTCACTAATATATGTAAGAAGTTTGTGTAGTGCATGTATATTGACATATAGAAATACATACGCCATCCCAGAAAAAAACATGCAAAGGTGGCTCTGATCATTTAGTTATGCCAATAGGTAAATCAGCACGGAGAGAATTAACTCCCGACCCTTTAGATCTGCAATTTCATCTGACAGTCATTTTATGAAAAGCTTTCAGTGTTCAGTATCCTACATCAGTAGAATTCCTTCCTTATTTAATTCTTATATATGACTTCCTTCTCCCATGGCTTTATTTTATATAAATCTAATGTTTAATTTTCAAATCAAGGATATTCAGTTTCAGATTGCCTGATTAGCACACAACCTTCTAATTTAGGAAATAATGTTAAAGCGATTTAAAGTCTACCCACGGTACTTTCAAAAAGTAGTTTCCTATTCATCAGAGACAGAAATACAGTCATAAAAAGCCTCCTATATTTATTTTTGGTGTTTTTATTTTTAATCTGAGGCTATTGAGTCTTAGCCTAAGGAATGTTTCAAATTGATATAAACTGACAACTGGTTCAAAAGTCCCATCCATTTCCTACACCCACCGCTTACTCCTCCCTTCATCTCCTGTTACAAGAGTCTGTGAACAGTACTAGAGAACAGATTCATATTAAGTCATATTTTTCTAGCTTTCAGTATAAGTCTATGCATTCTGATCTATTTATCTACATGACTACTCAAATACTAGCACAAACTACCTTCAAGACTAAGGGTAAGAGGAGTCAAAGGCAGGGTAACAGCCATGCTTAAGTGTTTGCCGAAACAGGACTGGAGGCTGATCATTATCCAGAAAAAGCAGGTGGAGCAGCGCTAGTGTGTTATGCATTGCACAAGACTTCAGCAAATACCCAAAATAACATGTGGATGCTAGGTGGTCTTTGAGAGATGTGTCATTCAAAGGCTGATCATGAAACAACTTTGCAAAGACGTGCATTTGAAATAAATGTTTCTGAAGACAGCGCTCTTTGAATTTTAGAAATAAAAACATGTTGCTCTTTCTTGAGAACTTGCACTACACACACTATATATTGGGAAGGATCTGGTAATTAAAAGCCATAATGAGCCATACAGTTTCAGTGATTACCAGGGAATTTCCTAAACTCAAATTTATAAAAGCATTGTGCTTAATGTCAGGCAGCTTTCTTAAACAGACACTGACATGTCAATCTTTTAAAAAGATATGGATGTGTTGCTAAGGGTAGTTCTTAAACCAAAGTTTTAATCTCAGTAACTGCCTTTCCAATTCTCATGTGTGCTGAAGAGAACCTGACATTGACTTCAGTGAGACTTGTAATGTTTTATATGTAAAAATAAGGGGATAAAAAAAGTTTTGGGAACTTGCTTGGTAAAATTTCTGTCTTGTTAAAATCAAACAGGCCTTTCAGTTTTAAAAATAAGATCATGCCTGAGTGTTTTTCTACATAAAACCCTACAAATAGGACTAGCAGCAATATTCTCAAATGAACAGATGAGGCCAGTCTATTAACATCATTTTCCTATATCTAACAGTAGCGTGAGAGAAGTGGCATGTATCAGCCAGAAAATGCCAGTTGACCAAAATGGTCAAACCCATACATTCCTCAGCTGTTACATCTGAATAAATACTAGAATGATAGATACTAATGGAAAATTTAGCATAACCAGTTGGTGTCTATTACACCATATTTTTCACCTGCCCACTCAGGATAATGATGGCCATAATCA
Organism: Phaethon lepturus; assembly: GCF_000687285.1. Classification (NCBI taxonomy): domain Eukaryota; kingdom Metazoa; phylum Chordata; class Aves; order Phaethontiformes; family Phaethontidae; genus Phaethon; species Phaethon lepturus. The sequence continues at coordinate 26,642 of NW_010549745.1, forward strand.
TTCAAGAAGAGTAGGAGTGTTCATAATCCAGTATAATTTGTGGTAAAAAAGAAAGCTGGAACAAGTGATCTTAGAATCCAGAATTAATAAACATGCTTTCCTTTGTCCTATTTAATATCTGAGCTATGTTTCATCTCTGCCACTTCAAATGGATTACAATTTTGCTAAATGACATTTAAAATCCAACACTAAGTGTTTATAGTGGGTTTCTGCAAGGGTCGGTGTTATATCCTCTCCTATGTAAAGGGTAAAAAAGTAAAATAAAAATGTATGAAACTGAAACACTACTTTATTGGTTTAAGATGAAATACTTGACATAGAGACACCTAGAGTCAACCCAAAGCATACCAGCTTGCTTGTTTTAGACAGCATCGCCATGGTGCTTATAATGAAGTCTGCTTTAGAAAGTCTAAATTAGGGTTAGTTACCCAAACAACTAGCTTCCACTCCAAGATCAATGCCAGCTTCCCCAGAGGCTCTCAGTAGGGGACAGACGAAAACCAGAAAGGCAGCCAACACCTTTATTGAGGCCTTTTATTTCCTGTTGAGTGGGGAGCAAGAATAGGAGGTGCCAAAGCGACTCCTTCTAGGTCACAAGACACCATGAAGGGAAACTCTGAGCTGTCTCTGGAGTTCTGGTGATATATGAAATTATACCAAATCTTTAAACAGATGTGAGTGGGTGGTAGAGAAGGGGGAATCATGTCAAAAGCACACAGGAACTCTGAAAGGGCTGATGCCTGCTAAGGTCATCCATCTTCCCATCAGCAGTGAAGTGAGGCAGACCATCTTTTAACTCGGCCCAAAGTAATGTGAATCTGAATTACTGCTCCATCCCAAGGCTACTATATTGCAATGGCAATCTCTGTGAAATGTTCAGTTTTCCTTCTGTTCAAGAGGAAGGCATGCAAAAATTTTTAGGAATCAAGTTTTATTCTTTGGCTGAGGAGTGGGAACAGACTTGGCTCCAAAATCTTTTAGGCAGAATTATGAGTTATTAAGCTTACAGAATTTACAGTAATCTGATCACATACACCAAGGTCTCAAAGAGCTGCCCAGCATTTACAGACTGTCATTCAATCCATGGAGACCTGCATTTCCTGGCATCCTGATGTACACACGAGGTAATGCATGCAAAGACGTGTTTCAACTCTCTCCATAAAATTGCAAATAGAGAGTCATGGAGATGTACAGACATCCATGGCACAGCACTAAATTGAATTATATCCTATCCTCAAAGTAGATGCCACACATTGATGGGAAAGGAAATGAAAATATCATTTTGATAAATTGAACTCAATTTGAGAGGTAAAATCACACAGAGAAACTTTAAGAAGATATGACATAACTTGTTTCAATGGTATTTACTGAGGAGTAATAGATGCCGTAAAGAATACATGTTTGGCTAACAAAAGTTGTGTGTTGATTCAAAGATCATGCCCTGAGGAGAAAAAAATTTCAAGTGTTAGACCCTGATGAAGTGTGGAAAAATACAGGTTTCACCAAAAGAGACAGTGCAAGAGGTATAGAGGAACAATGTGAAGATTATATCTTAATATTTATCAGAAAAAAATTTCCATGTCCAAAGCAGGGAAGAATGTTTTCCAAGAAAATTTGGCTGCAAGGAAGTTACATCTTCTGAGTAGATCTAGAAAAAATATCTTCATGCTCAAGTCTATCATGTTGATGGTACATGTTTTGAAATGCAAGTAGTTGTATACTTTCTAGAGTAGTATACTGTTTTAAAAAGACATAATTACTTAAAACACAGAACTACACACAACAAGCAGTACAGTCAAATCAGGTTTTGAAAACTTTCCTTATCCAGTTGAAACAGATTTTCCCTGCTGTCTGAAAACAAAAGAACATGGCCAACCAGATGGCAACCATGAGTATAACCTTTCCCTGTGCAAGAATTTCAGGCAAAAAAGCAACAGTTTGATGCTTGAGTGAGGCAAGGATACCTGCCAACCACCATAAGACTGCTGCTGTGCACATGTGCGGCCTTCTGAAGAAAAGAGACAACTCCTAATACATGTTATAAATAAATTCTCTAAGTGCTAGGATAGTTTCATTAGGATGAATAACAACCGTGAGGCCACTGGGACTTTCAAACCCTTACCTTCTGGCAAAGAGTTAAAGGACCAGATTCTGTCCTTGGACATGCATGTTTCCCAGATGTACTCACAGATAAAATACCAAGCCCAAAGTGATGTCAGGTGTGGTGTGAATTTTGCCTCATCTCACATCTGCTTTAATCCAGCCCCCCCTGAAGCCACTGCAAAAATAACTTTGATATTAGTGACAGTTACATACAGTAACAGTGGTTCCGGTCCACTCGCTACCAGGGTAAAACCAAAGTAATATTTGTAATTAAGGTTGGGACAAGAACCAGTTACTGTGAAGTAAGCTGGTGGTTAATATTCCTTGCATTTATGTTAGAATGAAAGACATGCACATGGAATGACCAGAGGATAGCAGAGAGGTATAAATCTGAATCCTTAGATTAGAGGTAATTAGCATTGTGGTAATTTATTCATGTAGATAACTGTTTAGGGTCTTTCAAGGGCTAATGAATTCTGGCCTTATTTGTAGGAAAACCTTAAGAATTTGCCATAGATTTAATTGAGCAATCAAATACTTTTCCCAGTAAACCATAAAAATGGAGTAAGCTATAAGAAAGCTATTTTCAAATCACATTTGCAACCTTAAAGCTAAAAGTCTTTATTTTAGGTGGCTTTGTCATACTGTCTTTGTATGTTGTTTTAAGTATGTGTGTTTTCAGTTCATTAATTTATTTTCCTTCCGTACACATTCCAACTTCCTTTGAGCCAAATAGGCCTTTAAAAGTGTCCTCAAATGATGCCTATGGTCAGCCAGCCAATAGAATCTTGTGCATTTTATGTCAAGAGAATTTGTATACTTTCCCCAATAAGAAAATCCAAAGGTTCTCATTTCAATGGAAGCAAGCCAAAAGTAAATATCTAATGCAGTAAGATTGAGCATACTAAAAGATTTAACAAATAAGATATGCTGATTATCACACTACCCAGCATACAACGGTTACAATAACGGATGTGTGAGTGAGCAAAGAAACATGAGCAGCCCTGGTAAAATTCAGTTGTTAGGGAAAAAGGAAGCCTTCTTTCATGACCATTTCCATTTGATGGAAATAGCTTTAACATGAATTGGGTTTTCCTTCTGATGCTTATGAAACAGCAAGATTAAAATAAAATTCAAATGTAAATGAACAATCTGTAATTTTTGCAGGGAGGATTACTTAAAACTGACATTAAAAATATCTGATTATTAATTGTAAATCTGTCATGTTTAGCTCTACACTCTAGAAGCTTGTTTAACATGAAGTGTTTTAAAAGGGACAATTCCCTTGGCACTATCATGGTCTCACCAAGATAATAGGAATCACTTTGTTTTAATAGATGGAAAAAAATTTAGGTTAAAAATAAAGCAGTTTATTGGAGTGGTCACTCTACTAATCCAAAAATTACACACCTGATTAGCTATGCATCTATAGGTAAAGAATATGGTTTCAGTTAGCAATCAAACATGAAAAATAATTATTTGTCTTCCCTAGGAAAAAAAAGACGTTTCCCCTATTCACTTCTTTAGTACAGTCTATTAAGTTACTATGTGCCGGTGTAAAAAGCAAAGGAAGTAGGCTATAACCTCTGTGTTCTTGAATTTACTTCCTTTCATTGTAACATGTTCTTACTTTATGTGGGATTACCCTGCTCTTAAAATGAATTTAAAAGTTGACATTTGTTCTCTTTTTTCCTTCTCCCAAACATAAAAACAAGCCAATCTAAACATGCTGAAATTACTCAGCAGACTCAGCAAAGTCTGGTCATGTTGTTGTTTCAAGCCTCTTTCACCAATGGCAGAAAACTCAATCTTGTCAGTGTAGATTTAAAAGCAATTCATCATTGGTGCATCAAATTTACACAACAGTGACTGAAGGAAGTAAAGAGCATCCTTTATCTTTATCACAAAAAAATGTAAGTAATTGCAATAGTATGTAAAAGTGTTCCTTGGCCAAAAGTACTGTTGAGAAATGAGCTAACAGCTGCACATTTTTACTTGCTGAACTTAAGTCCATGAAATGAACCCAACACTGAGTCTAATATGAGGGAATCAATGGACTGCTGCCTTACTCAGTGCTTCTCCAAAGACTTTTGAACTGGAATAGAATTCATTTTAATGAGCATCCAACATCTGGAGAAGCCCCTTAAGAGTTACACAAAGCCAAGTTTAAAAAAACCTGCAAGAATACCAAATCTCTACTGAGAAAACACCAGAAAGAAGGGAAAAGAAGGAAAAAAAATCTTCAATTCATTTGGGAATTAAAAGTTAATTACTTTATGATTTGAAGTATCAGAGATTTACTTTAAAATAATTTCAGACCCAGTTAGTCCTTTGATCAACTGATAAAACTTGTCCACCCATAATTTGCAATAGATTTTTGGACCATGTCCAATTAACAATTTTCCTAATGGCTTGGAGGAACATAGTTCTACTCTATTCTGTAAGAGCACAATAATACCTTCTGACAGTACCGTAAACAACCATGAAGAAAAACACTTCAAATCTCCAGAGGGTTTTTTCTTACTGCCTCCTTTCTGTTTCCCGCTCAGTTTTCAAAAATTGGCTGCAATGCTTTTCTGTCTGGAAAGTAAAAAGAACAGAATGCTTCTGCAACTGTATTTTACTAGTCCTATAGCTTATGCAGCAGGTGGCTAATGTAGGAAGAGTTCAAGTCAGACGGTCTCTGCACTTGCAGACATCCAAAGTCTTTTCTCACTCAGAGATACATATATGTGTGTGTGTGTGTGTATTAGACTTTTGGCCTCAGTTCACCGATAATTTAAATTAGGGCTTGAAAAGCTAGAAAAGCTGGATCTAATAGGTAACCTTCAGACTATCTCCAGATTTTACGTATGCAGTGAATGCTGTCTGAGATACGTTATTCTGAGGAAGGACAACTGATAGCATTTCACAGATATTAGTCCTCCAGAACTTGCCTTCACCACTATGGCAGAAATAAGAATGGTTGTTTGCCCAAGTAAACTTTTGATTTTTTCATGGTTGAAGAATGTGGTAAAGGTGAAACACTTAAAGAGCTATCTTTTTTCCTGTTTGGATTTAAAATAAAAAAAAAAAAAAAGGTAATGATAGATTAATAGATAAATAAGAGGAAGGTTGGAGGGAGGAGAAATAAGATAAAATTTTCTAAAGAGTTTTCCTTTTCTGCTTGCTACGATTTTAATAAACTGTGACCCTATTAAAACCACCACTCCATACACTTTTGTAATCAGTTCCTTTTTTGTAATTGTGCCAGTGTTGTATCCACTGTATATGCATTCATGCCAGATAAATATGGCTATGCTTCAAGAAGCACTATTTTTCAAAGCGTTACCCTGAACTCTCTGGCTCAAGTACACAAATTTGAGGGACAAATGTCTCTGAAAAGAACAGTCTACAGTGCTTCCAACCCCTCTCTCCTACATGACTCTTCTGCAGTTGTACAAAGGCCAACAAACATCAAATGAGACATGTAGACCGAAGCCAAATAATTCAGACTAAACTGATCAAGTTTACCCACTCAGTGCAAGATGTTTTTAGTTCATGAGATCTTTTTTCTTTTGTAGGCTAATTAAAACAGCTTGACTAAGACTTACTGAAATATTATGTTCCTTGCCATTCAAAAATTGTATGAGCCAATGCCAGCACTCCTCCCTGTTCGCTTTTAAAGCCATATGCACTTCTCTTAAAGTTTTAAACCTGCTTGAGGTATCCACAGCTGCTTCTAATATTTTGACCGTTAAATTCTCTTCTTCCTTCCCAACTGAATTGCTATGAAGTATGCCAAACGGTTAATATTGTTTTGTTTTTTCGGCTTCTTGCATAATGCTGCTGTATTCAAACACAGGAACTGTGTGACTGAACAACTAAAACTTGCGTTTCTAGATTCAAAATTGAATGGTTGTCCCTAAAAGCTGTTCTTTGCCTATTTAGCTAAGCATTGTTCATATTGGCATTATGTACAACTTTTACTGTGTATAGGCAAAAAACCAAAAAATATATATCTGGGTTTGAAAACACTAAAATAAAATGCCTATTTGGTATTTATGGTTTATCCTGGAAACAGAAAAGAGAAATCAAGAAGTTTTGCCTAACCTTTTTTTGTGTCTCACTTGTGCTGTCTGGGTTTCAGACTGCTTGAGTAATTTGCTATTGATTTGGACAAATGTAACAGAAAGAATGAGGCTTGTAGGTTAGTGATATAAACTTTGCAGATAAGAGTTTTCTCTTGTTACTGCTCTGGAAAATATTTGATTTCCCACAAGCCAGATCCTTTCTTAAATTTAATGAAGTTTAGCTAAATTTAGAGTGTGTTTTCCCTCAACAAAGTCTGAGATCTTCAAGATTCGCATCAAAAATAAGAATTGTTCTATGACAAGTATATAAATAAGAAAATAGACAAAGACCTGGAAAGACATTCTCAGGAAATTTCATAAAGCTGAGAGGAAGATATAGACAAAATCTGAACTGTAAAAGCTATAAGGACCCTATATAATATATATACATATGGTTATACAGATACATATACATCTCCATATATAGTGTGGATACTGCATACAGACAAGACAGCCTACAATGAGAGAGAGGGAAAATCAAGTGGGCTTTTTCTCCTTATACATATACTGCTCTGACACTATATTTTAAATTTACTTCCTAATGCAAATAGGATTATGGTATTGTATTCCATTCATGTACATGCCTAGTAGCTTTTGAACATGCTGGCCAATGTGAATCAAATATGAAGGAAAGTGAGAGATCACCAAGTTTTTACATTCTTACTTTTTTTTTTTCCCCTTACAAATGGAAATAGGCAGCCAGGCAAAAAAGACTCTCAATGATGACTGCAGTGTGAGCTCACCCCTGGTTAGACTTTAGATCTGAGCAAGTGATCACCAAAAGGCACAAAATACTAAGAAACCAGACTCTCCAACTGTTTTCATAGGCACCATGTTTTATAAAAGTGTATCACTATTAAAGGGACTATGACTATTTGAAAAAATAAGAATGAGTAGTAGGGAAAAGGTGCAAACTAGCTTTATAAACATCATACATACTTTGTGATCTTTGTAGAACCTCAAATCTTTTACCAGTTTAACTATCCTCAGATACGTCTGTAGCTGAAAACTAAAAGTTTTAAAAATGTACATGGAAACTGTATTTTCTTATTACTGTTTTGAAAACAGCATATCACTGATGCTGTGATCTGTATCTAGCAGAGCATCAAGAGTGCTCATGTACCAGTCAGGTATGACTCAAACTGCAAAGACTGGAGTCAGTCACCTTCCCATACATTAAGGAACCCACAAATACAGATTACACTGTCAGAGAAATTTTCACTAGCTTTAGGAAAAGAAATCTGCTCTAACTGACAACATCCCTAGCTCTCCAAAAGGTCCAGAGCCAGAGCCTCCCATGGAGAAGCCCATGCCAGCAATGCTTCCCACAGCCCTACTTGTAAAGAGCAGCCTAACAAGGACTGGAAGTGCCATGGAAGGAAAATGTTCATCCTCAGAAGGCAGGGAGGCAGGATGACTCCTCTGGTGCTGTTCCCAAGTCATCCTCCCCAACCAAACCAACAGCTCGCTGATGTGCTTCAGAAACCGCCTCATCTACCTTTTCCAAAGCAGAAGAGATGAGACCACAACCTGGGTCTTTTGTGCAAGGATAAATGAGCAGTCAGAAAGGACATCCTCATACAAAGGATAGAGGCTGTTTCCTGTGCTGTTATGTAGACCATGAGATAAATTTTCATTACACTGCATGATATAGCCCCTTTCCTTAACTTGTAAAGAAATTATCAAGTTTTCTTCATTCCATATAAAAAACAACCAATGGAAAAGTAAAAAAAAAATTTCTTTTTTTCTTTTTTTTGGTGGTAAATTTTGATAGATGGTTCATAGCGTCTTTCTGAGACAACCTTTGATACGAGTTTTTTAAGAAACATAGAGGAGAAGCACAATAAGCAAATATTTACCTCATTGTTTAGTTAGATCCTCACTCTAATTAGGTCAGTTATACAAGTGTAAAACACTCCAGTAAATGAATGGAATCACTCTGGTAAACAATCAGATAAGACTCAAGCTCTAATTTCCTTTTCAAATGTCTACACTGCATTTTTCAGTATTAACGTCACAAGGTCTGTAAGTAGCAATATAGAAATATAGAAAGGGTGCGATCTTACGTGCACATGGAGTCACTAGAAAAGTCGCTGTATTGTGTCTATGCTACTCTCATGGCACAGACTGTGCATGTGAACCTTTCTGTTGAGCGCTGGGATGGGCAGCCCTATCCCCTGTAGCTGTGATCCCCTCCTGCCTCCTCAGGGTCCCCATCCTCCCCTGCTGTACACCCCTCCTAGCATCCCTTTTATTAGATTGAACCTTACAGGCTGCCAGTGAAATCTTTGGGAAAGGACATGCTACCTCTAAGCGCAGTGACTCAAAGACACAGCACAGAATAAGATAAGAGAATTTGTACAGTTTTCTGCTTTCTCTGCTTCTTCCCTCCTGTGGAGTTAAGAAGAAAAGCTCTCTTTCAATAAGAAAGTAAAATTTCTGGCTGCCTGGTCAACCAAGTGAATGCAATGACTGTCATTTGTGTTGCAGCCATTTTCATACAAATAGTTCCAGATAACTTTGCAACATCAGCCTCAATGGGTACTTTGTTTGGGAAAGATTCCCCTAATCATCAAAGCACTGCATAAAAAACAATCATAGCAATTAGGGCATGCCAAATAGAAGAGACAGCTGTGAAGAATTTTTTGTCTATTTCTCTGAACATCCTTCCTTTGATTCACTTGAGTTGGGTTCAAATTTCTAGCCTTTAACTCCAAGCTCTTTCAGACAGACACAGCCCTTACATATCTATCAACTGCTAACACTGCTCTACTGTCCGGAGAGCAATAGCAGGGTCTCGTTCCTCACTCATCCACTCCTCTCTCAAACATACACGTTTTCTTCACCCCATCGTTAGGGCACTGAAAGTCTATAAGGCTCTCTCTGCCCCTTCCAAAGAGCAATTTCTGCTGTGCTAGCTGACAAGAAATAAGTTAGCATACTACAACAAGGGCAAAAGGAGTTCAACATTTAAACATTTATGTTCTAACATAAACATAGATAAAAAACTCTATTTATCTGTGAGCTGCTTCCCTCTCTCCTCACTTATTTGAGACTGTTTTTACATTACAAGTGTTTTAGAATGGAATCGAGATCACTGTGCCACTTGCACAGCATCTAGTATCACTGATCCTCATTTGAGTACTTGGACTTAATAGCTGGTAAGTCGTAAGACGGTAGAAAGTAAAACTTTATTTTTAACTGAACTGTATGCTACATTTTTATCTGAGACATTGTCAAATACCATGAGGCTAAAAAATGTAGGTTCTTTAGCCTTAAAAAGTTAGCTTGGACGAACCATTAAGAAATGCCCTGGAAACAGGTACTAGAGAAGATGACTTCATTCAAGAAGAGGAGTCCTTTAAGAATAAGCTGTGCTGTACAATAGCTATACCACAGCTGCTGCAGTGGACAGGAAGTGGAAAACATCACTGGTTTCACATGAGCAACCAACAGATTTCAGAGGAATTGTAAAAAGGACTGAGTTCATCTTGCTGCAATTTAAATGAACTTTGTGGTTTAAAACTGATCCCAAAGAACACTAAAATATTAACAGCTTGGTGATTTGCTTTTCTCTGAGTTAAACTGTTTTATTCTCACTTCTAATGTAATGGGAGAGACAAGAGAAAATTAACATAGAATTAACATAGTATTATGCACTTTCTTTAGGATGATCAATAGTGTTTTGTGTGATTGAGAAGACACAAGAGGAACAACATGTATAATCAGATACAAGTGGTGACTAACCTCCACTGACCTACAGGCTGGGTAAGCTGTTAAAACTACTGATATTAAAAAGCCTTGTAGATGACTCTCTTGGAATGATCACAAATTCTTTGGGTGTGCAAACTACTCTTATATTAACTGGTTTTTTGTAAGATATTTCAGATTGGACTCTTCAGCAACAGTTTGATTGCACGGAATGGAAGTATAAATAATTCTTAAAAAAAAAAAGGAGATGAATAAGGTGAGCTGAGTGAGCTGCTGGAAGCAAATCGCACGTTTAAGAACAAAGCCCCATATTCATTGCACCTAACTGTAGGTGCCAGCATGGGAACTAAATTACTACAAGTTCTCTAAATACACAACTGAGAGAAAAGCACATCCTGAGGGTGATTCAAGTTTAGGGGTATCTTTGTAGGTGTTTCTCTGCCACCTGTGAAAGAGCTTGGAGTGACAGATATTATATGAAGTTCATCAGAAAAAGTCTTGTCCGTCATCCCCTTAGTGGGATAAATCAAGTTATTACATTATGTTCAGACCTAGAAAGTGGCTGTTTCAGAGAAAATAAATAAGCTCTGAGGATAGAAAAAAAAAAAAACAAAAAACAAAACCACAGAGCCTCTAAAAGAAACTAGAACAAATATAAAAAAGATTGGGCTTTAGATTTTTAGATGTGTCTAATGAACTCGACAGCCCCAAATTTAGAGTTGTCCAACGTGAAAGTTTTGAAAGGAAATTAATTTCTGTGAAAAAGTTGGTACTTTGTAAAGACCTTAAACACTCAGGTGCACAAATCAGTCACCCCTTTAATAGGCCTATTTCCCATACACCTATAACATCGATACATCAAAGTGTTTATGTTTTCAAATGGTGGGCATTTAGCTACCTTTTGCTCTCTATCTTGCAGGGTATTGTCCTAATTTGCCTGAAGCCTTCTATTTCTTACTCTGGTATAAAGCTCTACATTTGTGTTCTTGGGGCTGCCTGGTTTGAAGTGCGAAAGGCAGCACCCAAATTGTCAGCACCAACACACATCTGCGGGGCATACTCGGAACAATCTGCAGATCCCCGCTAGCTAAGACAGCAAGCACAATGTCCAAAGTGAAAATGAGCAGACTGGTTAGACAGGTGACAGTTCGGTGCTTTCCAAACATTTCTACTTCAAAACAGTTTGCCAAGCAAAGTAGCTTACAGCTCAAGAGGGGATTTGCCAGAGGGATTACAGTGACTACAGCCAACGAGCAGCACCCTTTGCAGAGCACACATCCAACTTGATTAAGTCTGCATGTAGCCCTGTCATTTGCTATAAGCCTTCCTACTTATTTCAAGTTGTTAAGCGGCAACCACAATCCCTTAGTGCTGTCCTTTCCTATAAGCAATGGCTGTGGCTGTTTACAGCAATGTCGTTCGGCTCCCAAGAAGAAAAATAACTCACGTGGGGGAACTCGTAATCCTCAAGAGAAACTTTCCTAAAATGATGTACGCAATACTCTGCACAAGTATAAGAAAAATTTTAAGGAAATACCATTTTTATACTGGCTGAATTACTTGTTTTCAGATCTTGTTTCTTTAAGTATATGAGTAGTTTCTAGATTAATGTCACCCTTCTCTTCAGAAATGCTGTGACAGCAAGTGGAGAAGGAGAGAGTCTAAAACTGGCAGTTGAATGCAAGTGCTGTGTAAATCTGCCGTGAGATGCTGCTGAGGTAGTAAAGTAGAGAATTTTCAATATATCTGCAAGTACACAAATTACCCACTGACTCGTTAAATATTTCTCCTTGCGTGTACATATAAGGCCTACGTACACAACTGTACACATACAGTTACATTGCCATGTATTCAGTAAACTAAGTCATTGTAGTAGTCCTGGGTAATGATCCATTTCACTATCTCTGCTAGCTCTGTAGCACTGAGCAGAAAGCTGTGAAAATATATCAACATGAAACATGTCTCCTTCACAGAGATATCTCCATTTCCTATGCAACTCTCTCATTTTAGTATTATCTTTTCTTGCTCATCACTCCTCCTCACCAGTTCTCAGGGACTTTCCATAACTTTATAACACCAATCTGTTTTAAGAATCAAAAAAAAAGGATACCACTCTGATAAAAGCATGCCCACATCCATCACCTTTATCAGGGCTATGTCTGCGCTAGTTTTCAAAGTAGCCTCAAAAGATTTAAATAACGTACTTTGGAACACATGTTAAATCTGTAATAATAATGATAACATTAGTAATAAGTACATGAAAAGAGACTATCTTCCCAAATTAAAGTTCTATACTATGGGTAAGATTCATCTCAACTAATTTTAGACACTGAAAATTAGGTGTTTAACTTAAACTAGATGGTTCATCTCTCCTTAATTAAGGAATAGGTGTACACACCTCCAGAGGGTGAGTCATTCTACCTTTACATAAACATCTCAGAAAAGTGAAAGGAATTGCCCTCAGGAAGTATTTATCTCTACCATCTGGCTATAGTAGAAGCCCAAGCAACTAGCTCAGGCTAGACAGCAACCTTTTAACTGGCTATAATGAAATAAGATGAATTCCACTGTAACTGGAATGTCCATACAGTCTCTGAAAATATCAGGATACTAACTCCTTGCCTGCGTGTTGTCCGTTGTCAACCTCCAGCAGAGTCCTCCACCCTTTCCTAGTCTGACAGCTATAACTGATATTGTTTCCATTTTTAATAAAAACAAAAATTACAAGACAGAATTAACAACCTTTCTTCAAAGAGTTTTTGTACTGTGTTACTCCTTCTGTGTTGATGCTGGACTTCACCGGTCTGTGATGCAGGAAAAAGAGCTAGGACTCTCTTGAACTTTCCTGGTATTTTCCATTGGTCCCAAGTTATGTGCAGACAGGAAAAAGCAGTCCCAAACAGCCTGTCCCCTGTGCTCCACGTTTTCTATTCATGCTGACTATTTATCACATGCACTTAATCCTGACTTAACAACAGCATTCAGCTATCAGGACCTAATATTACTAAACTCAAAAAGAAAAATTTCATTAAAGAAATACAACATTTCAGAACAATGGTCTATACAGACTAGAGTCTTTTGGTATGTAGAATAAGACAGAGAAGGCAGATAGGGATTGGCAATAAGGATTGTGAGCGGATTTTTACTGAGCGCATTTCTATTGCCAAAAGTCATTTACGGGTGGGACAGAAGGAGTCTCAATTTTAATCTTTGGAGTTATGAATGTGAACAATTCTTTATGCAGAATTTATGAGCTGCTTTACTTATCAGTATTTCCTCAGAGTTTTCACGCAGTCAGATTGATTACCCTTTCCTCATACTGTTTGTGCATGCTCAAGTTTGGCTATACAATGCATAAAATGGACATGAACTGCATACTGTACCATACAAGGAAATTAAAGGCAGTGACATGCCAATCATAGTTATTTAACTTTTTGTTCAAAAAGACAATATGGTATCTCTCATAATAAAAATCTATAATTCTAAATACTTCATAAACAAGCATAAACTAAATATATGGGGATTTTTTAATCAGATGAATTCCATAGGTCATCTAAACAGACAGAAGAATAGAGATGGGAAGAGTTTTATTTTTTGTTTAACAAGCTTGGCTTTCATAAAACAATTAATTCTGAATATTTTCAACATGCAAAGAAGTTAATTTTTTCCCCTTTAAATCCATAATTGCAATGAATAAAAATTTCAGATTACCTGATTATCAGAAAATACCAGTCATCTGGCATAAAACAGCTCAGAATAACACCACAGCCTAACATTCCCCCAAAAAAGGCCTTTTTCCCGGGCCTACAATGCACTGCATTTTATTACGAGAATCTATTTCCACACAGAGTGCTACGGACCCTGACACAGACTAGTTCTGCACACAACCGCCAAGGTGTCCACAAAATAATGGATATATGCTCTGCGTGACCAAAGCAGATAGGGAACAGTCCTTCAATACAACCATAGACAGATAAACTGATTTCCCCAAGTAGCAACACTAACAGCGGCAGTTTCTGTCCAAGTTTGCTTGTACAACCTTGTTATAGAAAGTCTGGCAGAGATGTTAATTTCTCGATGGGTTGGTTACTAACTAGTGGATGGATTTCTTGAGTTATAAAGAAACCTGAGTATAGAGATTTTAATCATATATATCTTAGTGGAGTTTAGGTTTTGATTGAGCCTGAGATACTGCAAGAAGAAATACCTGTCTACAAAGCATATACAAATGAACAACTGTGAAAAATTTAAATCAAGATGTTTCATATTTTTCATGATAACAGAATATGTTTATCTGCTATTTTATTTTACTTGTTTACTTAATCATGACATTAGATACACTTTAATACAGCAGAGTAATGAGAACGAGTAACAGACATAACACCCTCCAAGACAGGATGCAGTTTGTTTGTTTAAAAAACACCATGCTGGTTTGTGGAAGAACTAATGGCCTATATGGCTTAAAATTTTATCTTGTGATAATGTAAGACATTACGACTTGTCTAGCCACAACGAAATAGGATGATATCCTTACTCCAGTGAGTAGATGGAGAAACTCCCAGTGATTTCAACAAGAGCACGGTGAGTTTGGATTTTGGAAGGATGATTTTGCCATGTTTCTAAAATGAAGTCTTTAAACTGGTGCAGCGAACAGCGGACATCTCCCTAAAGGACATCAGGGACATGATAAAAACAGGGAGCTGCAGAAAAGTACAAACATAGGGTAACAAATTTTAGTCTGTTTGGAAAATGACTCCTCAATAACTTAAACATTTTATTTACCATCTCTGCATTGGTCTCCTCGACGTTGCTGAGGCAGCTTCTCACCCCAGAGGAACGGGGGGAGGCAATGCAGCCTGGGAGAGGGACAGTGGAAGGACAGACCGCAGAGCTGCCTGCCAGTCCACAGCCTACCACTGGGAATTTGGGCTGCTGAGCTGCTGCTAAGAGAGCTGTGAACGCACTGGCTGAAACGTAACATCTAAATGGCACAGGGGTCATTGCTTCTGCTGGTTTCGCCTGCTTTGGTATGAGCATATCGATTAATTCTACAAGTAATGAAAAGCAAAAAGGTGTATTCTACATCTCACTTCTATTGCTATGAACAGTAATTCTACCCTTTCTAATTCTTCACCAAAAGGATAACATATATGACATATGTGACATGTACATGTGTATCAATAAAGAGTTATTAAAGCATGTAGCTCATTTAAATGTCTCTAAATCACCTTCCACAATATTTAAACATTATTTTATGGAGTATACGTCAAAATTTTGTAAATACATAGATGAATGCTAATAGGTACCTGTATATGAGAATACATATCCATCTCTAGCTTAGCATGCACCATAGACTAAGTATTTATAGTACTTTCAGTCCATGTAGAATGCACTACTGGTGCCAAAATGCTAAACCTATGTTTATTATCTCTGTTCCCTAAAAATGAAATCTCATTGCTTTAAAGGAGCTGTAGTAATTTATTCAGTCAATGATTTGCTGTCTTCACATTTTCAGTCACTTCCACTCCATTACGTGCCTTGCTGCTCTGAAGATGTTAGGGCACGCCAATGCTTGGCACAATGTAACACACCTGAAAGTATCCTAAAAGCAACTGCAGAATGAAATTAAGTAGATGGGTGCAAAAATTATTAGTTAAATAGCTCTTCTGAAGAGTTTCAACGACTTTTAAGGAGAAAACCTTCAAACTGCACTCCAGTGAAAACATTGGGTTGATCTGACCAATGGAAAAAACACTGTGAAGTAATGTTGCCTTACACAGTTCTTAAACCACCACCTGGAATCGTATCAAGTATTAGTTAGAAGACCATCATCCTTAAAGCCTAATTAAGACAATCAAAGGTACTTGTAGAAGAGAGCTGTTGCACTTAGGTTTTCTTATTTTGTAACAAAGCGTCTATTAAAATACTTCAACACTAAAAAGTAGTTCTATAATCACACGGTCAGTGATAGAACCACACAAGTCATACAAAGACAAGGCCATCATCTCCAAAATTGGCAATTTCTTATACTTTGCCTCATATTGGAACTACATGAAGTAATACCCCACACTTTTCTGGAAGATCCAAAATCTTTTGTTGCTCTGAAACGGTGGCAATATGCATACATTGTAAGAAGCCTCCACTCAGCCTTCAGTTCAGGTTAACTACTTGCATTCACACAGAGTTTTGCAGGAAACAATCTGAATTACAAAGATAGGTTTGTTAATACAACAGGAATGAATATCCACCTTCCAAAAGTCCAGTTCTGGGATATGCCACTGATTTATGGCTTGATTGAGATACATAATATTTCTAGCTAATCAATCAGGACAAAATTACATGTTTATATTTTAACTGTGTTGGGAATCTCAGGTTACTCTTTTAAAGGCCGCTGAGATCCTTAAAGACATGTATGCATCCTAGTGAAAATTACTGTTGAAAATCTTGAGTTTATTGTCATCCAAGCTGAAATTTTTAATGGGAAGTGAAGGAAATTTTTGTTCCTTTAGACTGAAATGAGACCACTATCACTCTGCCTTTGCTGGGATTTATATCAGTATTTCACAATGAGGTCTTACAGCTTCTCTCAAATTAAATGAGATCACCTCCAATGTTCAGGAGAAAAGGGATCAGATTTTCCATAGATGCAAATATGTCCCTAATCCTCTTGCTTTTAGGGAGTTTGAGTTCTCCAGCATGTCTTTAGCTGATCTGAATCTCCTGTATTATATTCTTTTTCTGTTGCCAAATTCCCTTTAAGTAACTTTTTTGAATGACAGTGTTTAGTCCCACACACCGATTCCCAGTAAGATCAGTCTTGTGTGCTCCCTTCTCTGAAACTTCATTTGATTTGCTTTTTCAGCTTCCCTCATGCCTCTACATCTTCGCTGCATCATGTCCACAAATGAGGCAGAATAACCCAGAAAAATCCTGCACTGACACAACAGGGCCCTGAGAAGAAAGCCTTGTTTTCGTTTCCATGCATTTTTCTTTTATCCCCCACGCCCTTGTGCTAATAGCTTATCTTATAAACCAACACTCTTTAAGGCTGTGACTGACATAGCTGTCCTAGTCTGGGAGGGCTTCTTTGCCCTCATTTGCTGGTGACACCGCCAACCCACTCCAGACACCCAGCTGAAGAAACCTAGCTCTTGCTCAAGAGCAGTCAGTATCTGAAAGTTTTGCAAATTAGATAGTATTCAGAAAACTGCATCTGGAGGTGGCATCACCCATGAAAAGACTTTTTGACTGTCCATCACTACGCTAAGTTTCACTGCTGAGCAACATGCTGCTTAGGTTTCTGCTAATAATACTGAACCGTACCAGTCTTCAGCATGATACTGCAGTGAGGTAAAGGAAACAGCAAAGATGGTGTTATTCTCTTCTTGCCTTCATCAGGAGCACGTATTTCCGCAGGAAAAATGCATGTTGTATATAAAATGCCTTCTACTTGTGTTGCCTTATTACAAGCAAGAACAAAGAATGGATGCATTATTGAATTGACAAACAGGAAGCTGTTAACATCAGTAACTGATTAGGTAAAAAAAAAATTAATTTTTCTAAGGTCATTCAAAGTAATTTCAGTAACTTTTTAAAAAGTAGCTAATTAGATTATTTCTTCAGTACTAAAAAAAAATAAAATTAAATAGTACTTAGCCACCAAACAACTTTAAAAATAATGGCATTATTTCCATTTCACATATGAGCTGAGTTCAAGGAGACACTTGATAGAAACCAGAAGTGAAACTAGATTGTGTCTTCCCATGCTTGTTGCTAAGCCCTACTGCCTCTCAGAACCATTTCAAAAGCAAATCTGAACCTGCAGCTCTCAAGCTTTCAGATTTGTGCTGCTCCTTCATAAGAAACAGATTCCTTCAGCTCTTCCTTCCAGCACTCTGTCTTTGCCTGGTGAGCTGGCCAGCAATGACTAAAGCAGGCAGACTGGTCAGCTGAGGAAATTTCTAAACTCCTTTTGAACTTTTATTTGTTATTTCACATTCTTATTTAATGCCTATTTATTTCCACTACAGAGACAGCTTACCAAAAAAACAAAACAAAACAAAACAAAAAAAACAACCAACCAACCAAACAAACAAAAAACCCAAAGGAAAGCAAACAGCTTGTTTACTGCATAGATGTGTTGCCAGAAAATCCCATTGTTGGAGTGGTGAGTAAAAGTCCTGCACCCTGACTTATGTCTTACCCTAAATAGTGTATGAGCCATGCAGCCTTTCCTGATTAAAGAAAGTGGTCAAATGTTTTACAACACTTGCTAGGAAGTCATCTTTCTGTGCATGACCACTCTGATTACTAAGCTGTGATGGTTTTACACATGCCCTGTAAATCAAATCCTGATGCACAACAGGAAGTTTTAACTGCCAAATCTTTTGGAGTTTAACACAGCATCAACATGATACAAAGCCAGGTGTTAATATTGTCAAAAGGAGATATTTTGAAATGGAAAACACAAGAGAGAGCTCAACATCTATGTTTGTTCTAGCTTTTTTAATTCGCTACAATTCACTAATTGGAGAGTTTCACCTGAATAAAATATCCTGAACTACTGTTAAGAGGTATATAGACAGATGAAATGTTTTTCACTGTATTACGATCAGAGGGGCAAAGCAGTAAAGGAGGCTTTACAGGAAAATAAACATAACTAGAAAGATAAGTCAGAACAATGTCATGCTGAAAATAGGTTAGGACAATACTAGTATTATACTTGGTTAACTTCTCTCATGTTTTATGCAGAGTTAGTACAGACATTTAGTGACTGGCACCTTCTCAGTCTATATACTCAGAAATACTATGACCCAGCCCTAACTACTTTAAAATTATGCTTCCCTTTGATTTGCTTATTTTCGAAGTTCTCTCAACTTGGTTTACACAGAACATACACAAGAGCCATCAGAAATCTGCACATCTTGCATGGGGGAATTATCCCTTCGCATTTAGCAGACAAAACACTCTGCATTCCTTTTCTGAATTTTAAATAAGTTACGCTATCTTTCAGCCAACATCCTCTTGCCAGTAAAAACAAAAAGGAAAGGTTTGTGACCTTAAAAACATCATGGGCAAGTGAAGATTCGCACAAAATATTCCACTGGTAGGTTTGAGAATAGATAGATGCTTCCTCCTCTTCCAGCTTAATCCCCAAACACCCTCACTGTCAAAAGGCTATTGTTAAGGCACAGGCTTTCTCCAAGACCACATCCTGTGAATCAGGTCAAAGTGAAACACAGAGCTGCTTTAAATGAACTACTCTTTGCGTGCCCTGTATTCAAGTGCAAGAGAAACCACGCGACTCAAAAAATTAGTGTACTAGAGACAAAAAGACAGTGGACCTTGACCAGAATGAACACATAGTTAAAAAAATTAGCAGTTTGCATTTGTAGTTGATGGCCTTATTATTTACTAAATACAAGAGTTTCTGCTACCAAGAAGTTAGTGTATTCAAAGGCAGAAATTAGGACCAAAAAAGTAATCACTCCTTAAAAAAGGACTGCTTTTATTCCATAACTACTTCTACTTTCCACATCATATTTAGCAAGTAAAAAGCCTATCAACAGCATTGCACATAGGACTTTTGATGAGTGTTATACTGCTCCACAAAGGGTACAACACATTCTGCATCTCTAATAAATTGTGTCAGATTCTGTGTTGATGGGATACATAAAAATCAGAGAATGTGGCTCTGGGAGTAAATTTCCAAATCCAGCTCAGAACTGGGCCCACACTGATGCTAGCCACTGACACTGAAATGAAGAAAAAGCCAAAACTGTCCTTATGAAGCAAGCAGGGAAAATAACTCATTATCTGCATGTTTCGTTCTTAACTGATCCTTTAGAAAAGACAAAGGATGGGCTTGTGGTTATAATGTGGATACTGGGACTCAAGATATATATGACTTGAAATTCCTAGTCCTGCCACAAAGTCCCAGCCTGAGTGTGGGAAAGTCATCCATTTCCCCTTTAATCTCTCTGCTCCCTCTGCACTGTGGGGATAATATTTTTCCCTTTCTCCCACACTCTGTGTAATACAGCCGTACATTCTGTAGGGCTGAGACTAACTTCTACTGTGCACATGCACACTACCTGTCACGATAAAGCATCAATCTAGTAAGAATTTCTAGGATCAAGGTCTGCTTGAAACACGGAAAAAATCCACAGGAAGGACATTGTCATATGTTTTTACTTGAGGGAAGAAATGTTTTTCTGCTGAACTGAACTTCCTAATCTGACTCTGCTGGGTGCATTGGGATGCTCCTGTCTTCTAGGGAGCAGACTGAACAGCCTCTACAAAATCCATCCAGCTGAAATATTCACTGCAGTGCTCCTGAAAGGATCTCAGAGCCCTAAACTGAATTGGGTTCACAGGGCTTCTATGTTCCTTGTTACAGAGCAAAGAACTAAGTCCCTGAGAGTCACTCCACTGTCAGACCTCACCGGATCTTAGGGCATGAGAGCACTCCAACACTGATACCCTATATCCCAGGAAAAGGAGAGTTTCCAAGCAAGCAACTAGCTGGCTGGTCTCCAATGATACCCTACCTGTGCTTTTGGGAAATTTAACTGGAACTGCAATACTTCAGTGAAATGCCTCTGAAAATACTCATACTGTACGATGGTATTTTTTTAAGGTAGCAAAGCCATCTCCAAAGGGAGTCCTTCCATCTCTATGGGACTGTGGGCCACAGATCTGTCAGCTCAGGTTCCCAGAATAGCATGGTTTCATTACCACAGACCTGCACTCAGCTGAATCAACGAATGAGAAAAGAAAATGAGAAGACCATCAGGACTGCCACGGAGTCCTTTGCACAAGAAAGGATCAGTGCTAGTAATGCTATGAATGGCAGGTGTGCTTGCATGTGCTTGCATTTTAAAATCCTCCAGTGATGGAGACAGTATACCTTCTGCATGCAAAACGTTCCTCTGTTAAACTACTGTTAGTGCTTGGATGTTTTACTAAAGCCTGACTAAAACCTCCTGGGATATAATATAAGGCCATTATTTTTCTCTAGAGATGAAGACCACTTCTCTCCATTTATGGTCATGGAGAGCAGATTACCCCAAGAGGGTGCAAGTGTTGCACCAAGCAAATGTTGCTGGATTGCTTCAGATTCTGAAGCTCTGCTGATGCATCCATGGTGCATCAACACTGAGATACGCTCCCATTTTCAAGTAAAGGATGTCCGAAAGTCAAGTTGTTTGGTCAGGAAATCCTCAAGCATCTTCCCTAGGCACAGATGCAGTACAAAAGAGTAAGAGTAGTTGTTTTCTGCTGATGCCTAATACCAGCTCACAACACACAATGAAAAGCAATGAAAAGGTAGGCAGAGGTCTTAAGCTCGGGTTGGTAAACACCCTCCTATCCATGATCCCAATTACAAACAAAAAGCATCTTTCAACCGACACTCAATACAATTCGTTCACAAATACAAAAGCTTTGAGAGTTACATGTTGTGTTACTGTGCACCTATTTAAACTACATGAAAATGCGCTTGGTACAGATGATTAGAAAATAAACATGTAACAGTGAAGTTGACTCCAAGCTCATATAAAATGAGGGTCTTAAATCCGTTGTAATGTAGCGTAGACAGATGGTGTTGGATACATAAAGCACATTAAAGACGCTGTTATCTGTCTGATAAAGAAATAATTCAGAACGCAAGGCAAGGAGCGGAAACTGCTGACAATCTGAACTCCTGCCAACTGTCCTGGCTTCACTGGGGCTGTGAATTTTAAACACATATAGTCCCAGGTGTCAGCAGTGCCGACTGAAATTTCTGGCAGCTAGTACGGTGCTTTTGAAACAATGCTGGCTTCCCATCACTAGCGGTCACTATGGGGAGAAGATGGGCGGTCTCTGGCTGCTTCTGCTGCCCTTTTTGTTGCCTTGGCCGTAATGCTGTAAATGAAACACTCGGCACAATGAGCAGCCTCCTTTCTTGCCAACCCACAAGACAGACATCTCCAATGCACTAGCCCTGAGAAAAGGAAGGGTATGACAAAATAGGGAAATAAACTCATTTATTTATGTTCCCTAGATTCAGTATGTCAAGAAATTTGGTGGAGCTTGGCCCTGAAAGACCGGACAAAAAGGTGTCCAAGAAATTGAAAGGTCAAAGAGATGTGGGATTGAAACAGATGCTCTGCTTGGGAGAGATTTGAGGAATGGTGGGAAAGGGTCACACAGAACCTAAGTAAATGGTGTGTAAGGGTTAGCTGAGGAAAGATGGGGAAGTCGTTCATGGCACACATCTGGTTTTCCAATGTCCACAGTACTCCCATTGGCATAAACAGGAGCTCCACCCATGTACGGAAAGCAAAAATATTTGTCTTGAGATCTGTCTGGATAGAGGAGCCTAGCCGTCCTCCAAATCTGGTGTCTGGTGACAGGCAGGACTTACCACATCACCAACAAACTGCTTACAATTGATGAGGAAAAAATGGGAGGTTTCCATGCTCAGTCCAATGTCCCACTAAAACAGGGCTGGCTGAATGACACTGAAAGCCCTCAGACCAAGACTGAGATGCAATAGTATGACACTAAATGAAATAGACCTCAAGAGTCACTTTTATAGCAGCGTATGTGTTTTTGCCTAATCACAACGAAGTATTTATCTTTGCTTTGTGACACTGACATTCATGTTAGATTACTTTAATGATATTCACTTGGTACAACTGTTTCAGACCCCATTCTTTGTTGGCCATGCTCCCCGGGTAGAACACATCTATTCTTCTCTGTTCTGCTGATTTACAGGCCAGTTCCCCAACCCGACCGCTCAGATTTCTGTGCTCCACAGAAGCAGACAGTTGTGTCTCTTTCCTCAGGTAGACGCATCATATTTTTTGTAATTTATTCCAGAAGATCGTGCAGCAGATCCATTTCCTGAGTTCCTCTGAGATCTTCCTGTATCAAATTAAGAGTGTTTAATGATGAAATTGGTGGGGCTGGGCCACTCTAAGCGAGATCACAAATTACCATCCATTCATCCGCTGGATACCAGTATCTCCATACTACAAGAATGGTAATATAAACCGCCAAGACTGCAGTATCTAGAAAAGTTTTAGGTTTACATATGTGTACTGGATCAGTTGTAGGGCCTGACTAGCACTTTCTAATAATGAACAATGATATGGAAACTGTTGCAGTCATGACAGGAAGACTTGATTAGTGCATACAGAGAAAAAAAAGTCATATGTAGAACCCTGTAAAGATGTCTGCCAACAGGAAGGAAGAAGCAGATAAAGCAGACAGCAGCAGACAGATAGGATGGACAAGAGAAACCGAAAAGAAGAAAAAAAAAGAAGATATGAGATAATATGACAGTAAAGGAATGATTAACTCAGGAAAGAAGGCTAAAATCTTATCATTCAAGTCATATAACCAAAACCCTACAATTAATATATTAGATTCAGCTCAAAGAGAATTCAGTTTGCAAGCATAACTGATGGTGAAAGAAGAAAGTTTGATGAGGGGAGGAAAACCCTGGGATCATAAAGCAGAGCACTGCAAGGAGCAGCCTCAGGAAACCAGGCCAGAAGACCGGTGTGCCTAGCAGGGGTGCTGACTTCCAGAAGCTGCTCAGCTTTCTGCCAGAGAGGATTCGTGGCAGTGCCCTTGCGACTGCGCCATCAAATATGTGAGGGCAGCTGAAATCAATCATGGTGCCCTGGAGTAAAACGCTATTGCCATTGGCATTTTGTTACAGGTCAATATAGTGCAGAGTTATCATTTAGTGCCAAAATAAGTTGGCTTTGCAAAGAAATGTTTTCCTCATTCCTTTAGTTTTAAACTATTTCTTCATTTACCTTTCTACAATACCGTTTGATCTTTTTTTCATTTTGTTACTATTTAATAGCCCATTCTACAACTAGAACAGTATCACAAGGCAGCCTAACATGATCCAATAATTTCGGTCTCATTAATTTAGCAAGCAGTATAAAAGTGGTGGCACAGAAATATAAACAATACTGTACCCACAGTTAGAAAAATACTACAAAGGATGTTGGCATTTTCAGATGTGGGTTTGCATAAAACCACTCTATGGTCCACTGGAATATAAATAATACTGTACCCACATTTAGAAAAATATTACAAAAGATATTGGTGTTTTCAGACGTGGTTTTGCATAAAAATACTCTATAGTCCAACTGAACAGCAAAACTCCATCTGCTTCAAAGAGAGCCAGCATTTCACCTCATGAATCCAGCAGCTGGATTCCTTTCCTGTGTACATATATAGGAATAAACTTTTGTCTATATGATACTCAGGGAAAAAGAATGTGCTCTGAATGTTTGTGTTCAAATATTTTTCATGACTATTCACATCATAAGTGCTCATGCAGTCAGTTTAAACATTAGTGGGTTTAGCAAGAAAGCAGATGGACCTGTATGTGACTTAGATACCAAAGCACAAATGATGAAAATTTTGAACAAAAGTGTAGTTGAATAAACTAAACACAGAATAATTTAAATCATTAGCAACTTATTATTTGCTTTCCTAGTCTTACTATGTTCTATCCAATTAAGAAGAAAGTTTAACATGATCACTTCAAACTTCTTCTACCACAGTTTTTATTAAAATAATAATATCACTTTTATTAAACTTTAAACTGCATCATGTCCACAAAAATGAAAACAACAAAGACTACATGTGCAAGTGCAGCAAAATCATGTGAGATGGGAGAGACGGCTAGGGAAAAGAGAACTGATCTTTGCAGCTGCATTCCTAACCAACCTTGGCAAGGCAGTTGTGTGAGAAAGCCAACACAAGTGTCAAAAGTCTTGAACAATCAGGTGCGGTGAGACTGAAGGCCATAGAGGAAACAGCTGGGTGGCAATGACCTACTGTATTGACATGTATAACCCAAATTTGTCTTGGAATCCTTAGCACTTATAGATAGCAACAGGATATGTCACAGTGACTACATGTGTCACTAAGTGCCTTCCATACAGGATGAGAAAGCTGGTGATCCACAGTGCAGTGTATGTAAAAAACCAAAGAAAGCAATGCTAAAGGCTGAAATCCAGAAGACAAGGGCAAAAGTTAACCAAATGATTAAGTCTCACGCTCCATTGTCTTTTGCAGATAGATATCCATCTTTTTCCCCTCCAAAATCAGAACTGTCTTATATCCAATGATATAACAGAAGCATACAAGCAGTATGCTATATAGGCGGATGTTACTCCCAGTTAGAAACTCAGACTAGGTATCCATTACATTTTGATTGAAAGATCTCTTATCTGATCACTGTTATAATGAAACATTCCCAGTGCACAGCACTGTATACCACAGAGCCACATAGGAATATCACGTTTGATTAATATGTTCACTAACCAAAGAAATCAGTCAAAGCTCTATTGGAAACAGTACTCAGCAATGGTCAAGCTTTGGGACATCACAATCTGTAATGCAGAAGTTGTATCTGCTCTGCAAGTCTGAAGATACATTAACCCTAACAACTCCATCAAATTTGTTCTTAGAATTACTGCTTAGATACCCTGGACATACTGCTGCGGCTACCAGGCACTGGAAAACAGAGTGGCATGGATCTCCATCACCGATGAAGGAAAACAACATTCAATACTTCTAGGCAGATACTTTGAAGTTTGCTAGCAAGAAAAGTCTAAAAATAGTTTCTTCGTTATAACCACCCACCCAATAGCCCAAACTACTTTGGCAAAAAGATTTAATGAAACTTGCTTAAAAGGTGAACAAAAGAACACCCTTCAAAAATATGTGCCTGGAAGAAAATTGGGCAAAGAGCTGCAACTAAGCTTTAGTGAGAATGTTGGAGTTGTAAGGGAAGAATATAAAAAGACTGCAGAAATAAGTAACTTCTTGAATGATTAGCACTTCTGTAAATCCAGGTGGTCCAAGGAAGTTTTAAGACCATCACGTGCACAAACTGGCCTTACTTTTTAAGGATCATCTTTTAAAAGTGCTCATCTGCCTCCACTGAGAACAGAAAGAGGGCGAGACCTAACAGCTGATAAGCTGTTTTTTGGGGGGTTGGTTTGTTTTGTGTTTTTTTCTCTTTAAAAAGCAGTCTCTGAGATTACAGGTACTGTCAAACCCCTGAAACATGAAATGGCAAATTGGGATCACAGTTTGGGTTCATCTAGCCCATTACTTTACTCACTAGTGCTTCAGCAGTGCTCAGGACCAGATGCATTGGAAGGATATGACTCCCATTAGATCTCATGCTAATCACTAATAGTTCCCAAGTGTTTTAAAGACTGAAGGGAAGATGCTTTATATCTTTCTTCACACTTTTTTAAAGAATTAAGAAACATCTCTCAGTAGGCAATGTAACTGTTGGGTTTTTTTTAAATGAAAATAGTACTTGTTAAGTCTAATTTACTTTTCATGCAATATCCATTAAAGAACAACATTAAAGAGGAAAGACTATTTTCTATGAAAAAGAAGCAAGCAAGCAGGAATTGCATTATTTTGAAAAGTTGTATTATTATCTTCATGTGGCACTCATGTCATAGAAAAGGGCTGTTCATCACTTCTGGTAATCAATAGATAACAGTCTGCTCCTTCTTTATATTTCCACATAGCATGACTGAGACCACCAATGCATCATCTTTGAAAGGCGGGGAGAGGTGATACAAAAAACTCCAAGGGAAAAATTAAGTGACATGACCAAAATCTCATGGGGAAATATGTGGCAGGGATTAAAAAGGAAACCAAATGTTCAGAATCCCAACCCTATGCTTTAACCACAAAACCAACTTTCTTCACTAATACTGAATTAACCCAGCAACTAAAAACAAAGGAAAACCAAGTACATATATTATGTGTATCTTGCCACTTTAACAACCCTGACGACACTCAAGTGTCCTCAAACTAAATAAGAAGCAACTACAAATACATGTTTAATGCCAGTGTGGTAATCAGTTCCACAAACCAAAAGTACTAGAAAAACAAGGGAAAGTAACCTCACATAGCACTGCTTGCTGAAGCTGTTAAACCACACATGCAGCCGTAATGTACTGACTGAAAGATCTACAGGAATATATACTACTGACAAGAAGGGACTCAGTACTCATGTTCAAAGCATGATAAATGCTTTCAACTACAGCAGAAAGATGAGTAGAAAATCAAGCAGAAGTTTTTTAATTGTTAATTAAGACTCAAAGAGAACCCCCTCACAAAAGAAAAAAAACCCTAAGCAGTCTAAAAAACGTCATGGCATCCTACTTCAGACAAACTTTTTTTGTTTGTTTTTTAAATCACAACGAATCAGAGCCAGATAGGGGCTAGGAAGAAGCTATTTTGCAGAAGAGAAAAACACAGGTACTTTTCACTGAGAAGCTGTTTTTCTGGTTCAGCAGTTCTGCAACAGGAGTAGCCAGATCACTTGAAAAGTGAAAAGAAAATCAATTACTTGTTTTTATTTTAAAAGAGCCTCCCTGTGGGAATAGGTGTGGGCGTGAGAGCTCTTTTTAAACTTCATAATATAACATCAAGCAGCCAAGATTTTTTTTTTTTAAAGTGCTGTCATGTCATTGCTCTGCTTACTGGGTGCTGGAATGATTTTTCTCTATTTATGATTCTACTGATCCTTATCAAAATGCATCTGTGAAGCATTTAACACTGACATTTAAAGACAGAATATTTATTCAAACATCAACACTGAGCAAAACAAATTTCCAAGGCTGTTATGCAAGTTCACTGGTGACAGCAAAAGTCTATTTACCCAGTTACCCCCAAGTTCTGCATGCAGTAGGTTTCTATCAGATTTTTGTCTGAGCAAATCAACATTTTCTGAGAATTGAGATCTGCAGGTAAAGTTTACGACTAACCTTGCTATCTTCGATCTCCTGGGTTTTTCCTTGAAGTGCTCTCCTCTCTCCAAAATCACAGGTTGACTTTAACGTAAGCTGACAAGAAAGCATCGAGCTCTCTGCCCCAGTAAGCTCCAAAGACTTTGGTGAGTACTGCTGCGAGCTGGCGGGGCCAAGGCTGGGTATCGGGAGGGCAGTGTGAACAGGCTTTGACCCCACGGCTGGCTGTCTTAGCTTGGAGGCAACCCCAAGTACAGGCATGGCTTCTATAAAAGTATCTTCTTTCTGCCAAAGAAAATGCTCCTGACCTCAGTCTGGTAGACTCCAGCTTCAGCAATTCCAGAACAAATACTTTAAACAAAAGTAGCAGTCATCTTCTCAAAAACGTCTTAAAACAATAATATTACGAGTTTCACAAGGAAGCAAAACTTTTCCTTCATCTCTGCCCTTCTCCCTCACAGCCACTCACAGGCGCTGCTCAGTGAGTCAGTGGCTCTGTAAGACTAAACACTCCTTTGGGGCGTGAACTTTTCTTGAAGGTAACTGCCACAGAGCTGCCTGTCTGGGATTAAAGAACTCATAAATTAGCTTTCTCCTCTTCCTACAGCATTCCAGGTCTGTGCATTAAGTGAATGAAGGACGGGAGAAAAGGAGGGAGAGAAGAGATTAAACCTCCCCACACTCAACTGTCAAAACAGCTCAGAGACCACAACACTGGAAGCAGAGACCTCTTCCTGACTACATAAATAACCAGCCCACATCTTAAAAAAAAAACAAACCTCTTTTTTTCTGATTGGGAAAAAAAAAAAAAAAAAGGACCTGAGTAGTGGCCAAAGCAAACAGCTGTTGGAAGAGTTTTTATCCCGGAAATAATCTCAGCAATGAAGCTGTTTGTCTGATTCCTGGCTATTTTTCACTGCTGACAACCGTGAGCTACGGTGTTTCATTCCCTCTTCCTCCCGTGAAATCAGGTTAAAATCGTGCAAGAGCGTGGCTAGGAAGAGACGCTGAATCACAGTGTGGGTAACGTCTGTCTGTGCTATGAAAAATCCATACAAAAACACAAAGCAGGATATAGGAAAATCACGAGCATTGTTAGAAGATTTAGTCAATACAGCTTTTCAGGGTTCTGCTTTTTTTTTCTTTCTTGGTGGTGGTGCTAACGTCATCTATTCAATGTTAACACTTCCCTTTCTAAAAACATTTAAAGCTCCATGAAGTCCATGTCCAACGCATCATTTCTGCTTGTTGCTCATAGAAATATTCTTGCTGGCAACCTGAAATTCTTGTACATGGAAATACAAGACAGATAGGCAAACAGAGCAGGCTATAAAATAAAATGAGTCATGATGGACAGTCCAAATTGTTGAGCAGCATAAACACTTACTCAAAAAGACAACTGTAAATTCCTTTGAGAACTTATAGCAGGGGAACCATTTTAAACAGTGATATAAGGAAAAAAAAAGTGCAGAAATGACACACCATTAAACTCTTCCGGGATGTTATCAGCCAACATTATGGACAAAAATGCTGCACATGTTTTTCTTGTTATCTCTTCCAAAACAAAACATAGAGAGATAGGATGACCTGAGTCCTATTGTGCCACTAATATCCTACATGGTATTAACTGTGCCTTCCCTGAATAGTGTGTACCAGTAACACTATAAATGTAAGCCCAAGAGAAAATAAGAGCCTTCTGGACTTTTAAGTTCTCAAATTAAGGATGGCAAGAGTTAGAAAAAGCATTTAAAAGAAAACAGAGTAAATGAGAAGCAGACTAAAAGAATCCTCTTAAGTCATCCTTTGAAATTATTTTGCAGAATAAAACTGTAATATGCAGTATTATCCTCAAATTTTCATTTACAAAGATCACACTCACACAGTAGTTAAAAATTCAGCTCTCTATATTGACTTATAAGCTATCCCATTCTTGTAGTTTGTAAGAGTGAATCTGACCTGGTTTAGGTATTGCCTGAAAGTGTGTGTGGGATCAGCAAACCTGTGTCAGCATCCTCTGCTTCGCTTCTCTTTGGTTTTGCCACCATTAACAGTGGCCACAATGGGCTTTATGCAAGACTGCACATAGGTAACTGCTCTGTATTTTAGACAAGTTCAGCCCACAGGATTCACCACTTTGCTCCAACGAGTGGAATATTCTTGTTTGGTGTGACATTTCAGGTCTGGTGCAGAGCAAAGGGGAAGAAAACTCCTTGTGCGGTCCGCATTTGTTCTCCAGCATCATAAAGCACTGTGGCTGTGTAAGGAATTTAGGTTTCTTAGGCACAACTGTTAACAGTTAACGCTTTAGAAAGTGCACATATGCAAAGGCTGAAGCGGACCACAGGAAAAGAGGGATTTATCTCTTGCAAGGTTTGAGGAGATGAAAAATCCTCATGAGGATTGCTAACCAATGATCAAGACAAAGAATAAACTAGAGTCATGAGACAGAGACTTTCTTAAAAAGAACTTTGCCAAAAAAATGTAATTGAATCTTATTACTTCTCAGGGTTATAATTTTACAAAGTAATGCATTATGGTAATCTTGCTGTTCTTCTTTTGAATACGAATGATGAGGTCATGATACCCACAGTCTCTTTTGCAACCCATTTTCCCAGCACAGAAACCCTAAAAGTAATAAGTAAGCAAGCTTACTAGGAGAGAGTCATCTGTAATACATAACCAACAGGGTTTGGAAACAATGATGTGAAGCCGGTGTTACTCTTCCAAAATAATTATTACTCTTTCAAAATACTTATTAATTATATTATTACTTTTAAGCTAGTACCAGGTTGTGGCCATCAACTTCAGAACCCTGTTTTGCTAGGATTTTTGCAATTATATAACCCAAAAGTGCTTCTGGTCTACCAAAGATACAAAGAAGAATCTACAAGATTATTTGCAGGAATGGAGAAAGATAATGGAGGAAAACAATAATAATTCTTCATAGGTAAGAACATGGTTACAACCCTGGTTGCAAGTCTAGTTGGTCTGCCTTTTTTTAATTTTCTCTCCTTCTAATTCTAAGCAAAAGGTAAAAAAAACATCTGCTATCCTTACAAATCACTTGGCTACATTTTTTCGCTTGAAAGGTTTTTGTGTACCTCATGATGAATGTGGGTTTTATGAAGGATATGAGGGGAAAAGAATATCTAACAGCTAAACTTCAGTAGCGTTTTCCATGCAAACATAAAAGCACAGGATAACGCATTTGTGGACAACGTGCACAAATTGGCACCAGACACAGGTGCTGGTGGTGGAGCCGGACATGCATGGGACGGCACTGCAGGCAGAAGATGTCTTGGCCCATGAAGATTCTGTAAAGGGAGGAAAAGAGCATAACCATGGTGAAAGGACGGAGCTGGAAGCTGCAAAGAAGAGTGCCTTGTTTGACATCTCACTGGCAACATGAGTTTGGTGAGATTGTCCTTGATATCGCTGATGTGGGGAGCTAAGTGACCATCAAGCAGGGCTGCCAGAGAGAATTCAAAGTAGGAATGAAGATGATTTAGATATGCGTGAATAGTGTCCAAACAAAAAGAAGGCATATCTGTGAGACATCAGGGGTGGAGAAGTTTCAAGAAGTGGCTATAACCTGGGGTCACATGAAGTCAAGGACAACACCAGACTGCCTGGCATGAGGGACAAAAGTATTGTTGGCAGGATTGGGAAAGCAGTGAGTAGAAAGATATGGCTGACAGAAACAAGGGAGACATATCTTCAGTTGGTTACGTGAAGCTGATAGAGACATATCTAGAAAGGGATTGCAAAGAAACAGGTCAGGCTAAACACACTGTGCAAAGAGAGTGCCTGTAGGTTTCTAATTTACACACTTACATATTTATCAGCTTAGACATCCTCAAACCATGCAGGTAGGGGACATTGTCCAGATTCAGGATGCAGAAAGATGAACACAGATCATGACTGAAACCCTGACACAAGGGAAATGATGGAGTTATGCAGGAAAGCTTAGAGAGTTATGAGGAAGCTAGAAGACAACTGAGCTGTGGAAACAAAGGGAGGGCAACATACTGAGTGGGATGTTAGATAAGGAGATAAAAGAGGAGAGACGAAAAAATGGGAAAACAGAACAAAGGTCACGACACAATTCTTGGAAGTCTTGTTAACGGTAGTGGCAGTTCCAGTAAAATGTTGAAGGCAGAACCATTTCTTCATTTAATAACGATTAAAAATTATGACAATCTGGCTATAAAACACAGTCCTAAACGTGCCAAGTAATCAATGGTTTTACAGAAATTATGAGTAATTTGAGATAAATGATCTGTACCTCAAGAGTAAGATAGTATGTATGCATTCAGTTTTATAATTGCCATATCCCAGAAAAAGTTCTAATATTTATTTCATATAACAACGGTAAACACACCTGAAATCCAAGGTATCTGCCAGTCATAATACTAAGGTGAATTTTTGTTCTCAAGACTTAACAGGAATAACCATAGGATGAGAGGAGATGGCCTGAAATTGTGCCAGGGGAGGTTTAGGTTGGGTATTAGGAAAAATTTCTTCACTGAAAGGATTATCAAGCATTGGAACAGGCTGCCCAGGGAAGTAGTTGAGTCACCATCCCTGGAGGTATTTAAAAGAAGTGTAGATGTGGGGCTTAGGGACATGGTTTAGTGGGACTTGGCACTATTAGGTTTATGGTTGGACTCAATGATTGTAAAGATCTTTTCCAACCCAAATGATTCTATGATTCTATGATTCACAGTACAATACCCCAACATAAATTTCCTTTCCTTCATTGCATCTGATACCAGAGCGAGTCCCATGAAGGTTGCTCCCCTTCTGTACCCCCAGTCCTCAGACAAACTGCTCGCATGAACTGAACAGACAGCTGGCAGTGTCTCCTAGACCACAGGAAATGTCAAGAGAGGGGACACCTGCCTCTAAAGTGGAGCCAAGAGATTTGTTTGCTGCTTCTGGTCTGTGATCTTCAACAAGGAAGCTGTTGCATGTGTCCAGGGTCAAACAGGAAATGTCAGGGGTCCAAAGACTGCAGAGGTCTGTTCTGACCTGTTTCCCTACTTCATCCACCAGTGTAACAGCTGTGTCTGTAGCTTATGTGAGCTGGGACAACTTCTGAAAGAGCCTGAATGTGCCAATACAATCACACGACTTCATGAGCACTGATTTCAGGTTGAGCAAAAAGTTTCCCCAACTGGGGACAGAAAACTCTTGAAAAAGCAACTGATACTAAAATACTAAAGGGACCTGAAATGGCTTCCATGACTTTTTTAATAAACCTGGTAAAGCCAGGTGTAACCTTTTATAAGACATTAATGCTGACCTAAAGTAAGAAGAATGCTGTGTTTGGTGTAACAAAATATGTTCAATCCGTCAGATTGATGAGACAAATTTTTCAACTCTGACTCATGTTCACAGCATAATTCTACTGACATTATTTTTGTTATTTCAACAGTCAGGTGAATCCATTAGTCTCAAGGTAAGACACGTAACAAGTATTTAATCCTATCTGCAAGTATGTAAAGCTACTGAGTAAGCTGCTATTGTTTTTCTTAACAGTTTGGAATTCCTAAAGATATATAATCCAAAGCCCAGTTACAGTCACAGAAAAAGGTGCATCCGGCTTCCTAAAGGAAATCCTTCTGCTTTGGCCGAATGTTTGGGGAAGTTTTTCAAAGAGGACAACTTTTAAATAAGGATATCGTTTTATCCTCTGAACAATTTGGTCCTTCAGAGCTCAGCCAGGAGTTTACAGTTTTGCATACATTAACTGATAGAAGTGACCAAATCTTTTATAATTTTTATTCATGCTGTACATTTGCAACATCTTCCATCAGATGGTTTCAAACCTTTATGTATAATTTAGTACCATACCTCCTTGTGAAGTACGTAAGATGTATTAAAATATAGTCAAGTGGAACCATGAGGCTAAATGACCTTCCCAAGTCTATATGGGGCCTCAGTACTCTCTTTCTCAAGCAGGGATTTTTTTGGTTTATGCATCTGTGTGGGTTAGAAATTACAGTTATTTCTCTTTGCTATGCACTGTATTTAATCATGAAGTGTTTAGCTCAAAGGAATCAAGGACTGGGAAATGTAAACAAATCTTTTGTAAGGATAAGAAAGGACTAATAGCAACTGAACACACTATGTAAGTATTTACATACTGACTTACTGACTAGACCATACAGCCAGCTGGTAAAGCTTAATGAAAGCACCAGCTTTCCTCTTTGGGAGGTGGAAGAGGAAAAAAAAAAAGGCTAATCCATTTGTTCCTTTCTGAGTAAATGAACCAAACGACAAATGCTGAAGACTCTCCAAATTGCTGTTAACTGCAGCTAACAAGGAAAACTCCCCAGTTATTTCAATCTGCATAAACTAGTCTGAAAGACTATACTCATCCTAAGAATCAAAGTGCTAGCTTTTCTTTTCTTTCTTCCTTGTTTCCTCAGTTCCCCATTTACAAACCCTCCCCAGGGCGCAGTATGCCCAGCATCCTTCTGGTCACTGGCAGGTACTTTCCCCTCTTGCATTTCAGCTCTCTTCCCCACCTGGCTTTCTATCTCTGAAAGGATTTCTGGCTTTGTATCACCTTTGCTGGGCTTTGGTGAGTTACTGATTTCAGCTCTTGCTTGCCCTATATCCTTCTATCTTAGAATACATTACAGGTACATTACTTCAGTACTGTACTGCCAAAGGAGCATTTCCCTCACTTTTCAGGGCATTTAAGAGTGTTCCAGCTCTCTATAGAGTTACCGGAGAAATGTCTAATGTAGACACCACAAAAAAAGACATTTCTAAAATGCATGATTAAGTTCTTAAGTGATAACATTACTTTCAGTGGAAGTAGTAAAGAACAGAATTCCCGGCCTGTTTCTATTAATGTTATTAATGGAAGCAGCTTTGCTCCATTTAAAAGTTTGACCGAGGATTAAATTATCTTTTGTTCCCTCCACAAAATGGTCCTCATAAATTCTCTCCAATCACTGCTGCTCTCAACACAGTTCCCCCTAGAACAAAATTCTCCCAATATACATACAACCTAAAATTCTGATGGAATAATTTATGACGCTAACAAGACATTTATAAGTCCTAATTAGATGAGAAGGAAGTTGGCAACATTTTTGGGTTAATCAAAGCTGTTTTGACTCTTAATACTAAGTGTGAACTGTTCAGAACTTTCATCCAACATTTCTTCAGAGAATAAACTTATTGTGAAATTTTCTAACAAACTGTAAAAAATAACCCGTTAAGATAAAGAAACTGAGAATAAACAGGAATCTGCTGATTATGTGCCATCAGGTAGCTGGCAGAGTGGCAAATCTATGTTTTCATCTGCTGGAAAAGTAAACTTTCCTTTTATGAGCACTATGGATCTGATAGGTTTCAAAATCATAGCTATGCTGGCATTCACTTCAAGACTGAAGTGAAAAACTACTCCATAAGGTTCCCATTGGTCTATTTAAAAAAAAAAAAAAAAGTAACTTTAAAAAAAAGCTTAGAAACATCTGCTACAGTCATGAGCAGAGTCTTGGCCAAGTGCGGCAACAACAGTAAGAGACTTTGAAGTCAATCAGCTTTGCTATCACCAGCAGATACCCCTGCCGTCAATGGAAATTACTGCACAGAGAGTTTGGGAGATGTGAAGAAAACTTGCTCTGTCAAAAGTGTATATAGAGAGCGGTGAAGAAAAGAAGAATTTTTTTAATAATCATAAAAATGGTTAGGAGTGAAAGGTTAGCAATAGGTGTTTCAAAAATAGAAGACTACACTAATACTTAAAAAATACATCATGAAAACAAAGATGGATAGATTTTCAGGGACTAGCTTTGATATTTGACCTTAAACAAGTGTGAGCTGCACTGCAGCTGGAGGAGCACTTCTGACTCACAATATACTGTCTTCTTCTTCCTTGTTTTGAGAGTGTAGTAATTCAATGTTGGCTTGCATCATTCACAATTTACGCCACCTACTATGCTAGCTATACCACCTCTACCCATCTTCCTCCCCGTACCTTGATCTAGGGTGCAACTATTGTGTAATATTGCCTGTTATTCCTCACTGCTTATCAGTATAGGTGAGTGATGCAAGACAGGTTTTTTATTTCCTGTTGCTCTTTGCTGACAGTCTTCATAACTAATTTTGTTATCAAGTAAGCCTTCCTGCAATACCTACATTATTTTCTTTAACCACATGAATATTTCATATTTATCCTACATTTCTTGCGATTTGCACTAGTTCAGGAGATACTGACAGGCCACATACCTTATGGAAAACTTAACATCTCAACATAAAGTATGCAGAAACATTGTAGTTCTTGGTGAAGACTTACAAGATTACCATTACATCACCTTCCCCTGCCACAGTTCCCATTGAAATCTGGCATTTACCTTACCCTGATGCTGGACAGGTGTACTGGGGGAAGCATTACTGACCCATGGCAGTGTTAGGTTTATGGTTGGGCTCAATGATCTTAAGGGTCTTTTCCAACCTAAATGATTCTATGATTCTATATGCCCCATTTCCATACACTTTCGTCGCACATCTACTGCCAATGGTCTGAAGCAGGATACCGAGTGATGGATCCTTGCTCTGACCAGTATTGCCATATTGGATCTCAGGTTCTTAGGTGAAGAACAAATACTGTAAAGCACCT
Source organism: Phaethon lepturus (assembly GCF_000687285.1). Classification (NCBI taxonomy): domain Eukaryota; kingdom Metazoa; phylum Chordata; class Aves; order Phaethontiformes; family Phaethontidae; genus Phaethon; species Phaethon lepturus. The sequence goes on from NW_010549745.1 coordinate 63,007, forward strand.
TGAAGTCACACTAGGATTTTTGTTCTGTTTTGATAAGCAGACATGCTCTTTCTGTGCATGTCTTTGTGCTATTTGCCTGCCCTGATTGAGGACTTACGATAACACTACACAGGGCACACGTTTTTTAGCAGTGTTTCTTCACCATGGCTTATCATCACACTGTGGCTTCCTGTCCTTTGGCTTGTGCTTGGCCAACTTGGAGGTCTGGCAGAGATGGTCACTCTAACTGTAAAATATTCAGCAGACTTTGTGTGTCAATGAATGAAAAACCTTAACCATGTACGATTTAGCTGTAAGTGGGTTCTCTTCTCTTTCAAATAAAAATTGGTCCAATACATATACTAAAAATCTCAACTGTCTGCCTCTCCTGTTGGCCATATGTGAACATTTCCTACAGTTAGCCTTGAAAGTTTGTGCCTTGCTCCATTGTGCTGTGATCAGAGTGTGCTGCAGGCCAACAGCTGAAATGGATTCTGTATGTCGCTAGACGAAACCTTCCAATTTTTTGATTAATAGGTGTCAAGGATGAACTGCTGTTTATCATTACCAAACACCTCCCATCTATACTACACCACATACCTTCTGCCATCTTAACAGAAATTTAATAGTACATTACAATAGCAGCTTTTCAGGTCAGCAAACTATATTTTCTCACCACCACTCTGTCTATAGATGCATGATTTTATCTTTTGTGTGTATCTTTATGTACATATGAGTACACGTGTTTAACATGTCTGACAGTCATTAATGCCCTTTGAGCAATTCACCTGGGCTGTTTTATCTTTCACAAAAAAAGAAACACTCAATAGCACACAGCTGTCAAAAATAACTTCAAATCCTGCAGATGTTAGATGCTTCCTTCCTGCTTCTCAGTGTACTGGGGAGAAATACTACCTTACAGATGTGGCATGTTAAAAAAAAAAAAAAGGAGACTATGATTATTTATTATATTGGACTTACCTTCAAGTGCAAGAAAAGTGCTAGATGGGAGACAAATGATAAAACTCTTCTCCCAGCTTTCATCCATCAGTGGGGCTTTTAGAACTGACATATGTAACAAGCATATGGCAGCCATAAAAGCAACATCAGCATTCACAAATTAAAAAATAAAATAGAAAGCCAAAATAATTTTGTTCCACCTACAATAACCCTAGGATGAGCTATGAAGAAAGCACAGTTTTATCAAAACCAGAAGGGAGACTAAACTGGTTACTTAGCTGGAGCATCCAGATAAATAGATACTATCAGCTAAAAATCAGCAAATACTAAATTAACACCCGCTAGTGAAAACATCAGAAGTGGCATGCACACCTTTGATGGTGACAAAGGCAGAGACCATTACCTACAGAAAATGTCTTCATTACAAATTCATGTAGCATCACAGCCAACAGTTCAATAACTTTGTTGATAGACCCAGGAAGATTTTCAACCAGTACAAACTGCATAATTCCAGCTACTTCTGTCAGCCAGGTCTGAGACACAGTAGTACTGTCTCCCTCTCTACATTTAGAAAAGGTATAATTAGATTCCATACATTATTCCTTTTTATTCCTTTATTGTTTTCTTGTACTCTCTTTGAAAGTCGTATTTTTCATTCCATTCCCTTCCCTGCACCCAACAAGAGAATATTCTCCAGAATAAGAACAAGATGTGCAGGCAGTATTTTTCTTTTCTTTTCAGAAACCATTATAGCACAGCATTACAATGTCTGCAGTACAAACCACCTGAGCAACACTGGAATCTATAACTAGCAGAATATTCAAAAGTCTACTCCTACAACCTGTCAAAATATTCTGGTCTTTTCTAAAACCTATTTTAGTTTAGGAAAGACCTCACCCTTTCCCAATATCCCACAATATGGGATTTTGATTCCAGTTCTCTTTTCCCTCTTACTGTTCTCCCATGGTTCCCTGATCCCTCTCCCTTTGCAAGTCTCTACACTTTACTCGCTTGAACTATAAGCCAGCAACCTTCTTGTATTGCCCAGCTTCCTTTTGGCCTTCTGTGGAGCTTCTTAACTCTACATATCTGAGTGATTTCATTCTATGTTACATGATAGAGCTGAAGCAGCCCAATGCCTAATGCCAAGCGATGCTACTGCAAGAAATAGGACTGCATGCTTGCTTCAGTATATTAACTACAGAAGTGGAAGAAGAAGCAGAAGCAGAAGCAGAAGCAGAAGCAGAAGCAGAAGAGAGATACACAATATGCAGTCTGGTATCTGACCTGAAAAAGGTTTCTTTCTGTGATTAGAGTTTGAGTTCCAGGCTAGTTATATTCTGGCCAAATTGATTTTCCCACCCTTACAGAACTGAATTCTGCTTCTCGTTATATGAGTGTAAATCTGCAGCAAAAACTTTGAACTTCCAATGAGTAATTCTAGATTTATGCCAGAGTAATTGAGAGCAGAATGTAGCCTCTCGGTTGCTCATAAATATTACACTGTTTAAGATTTCTATCCTCCAACACACTTGTGAGCATTCCAGTTCTTTATACTAACGTTCTTTATTCCTTTAGGCTATTCTACAAGTTGACATCATAAATATTTGGAATTTTCAACACAAATCATATTTGGAAATATTTTACTTCCAAATCAAGGGAAAATGTAACTACTGAGAATGTAAATATAAAAAGAAGCTTTTTCTTCCAGAGACAATCTTTAAGTACAATACAGAAGAAGCATTTTTCAGTGCTGATAGAGGCAGCAAACATGACTGCCCAGCTCTTTTTCAAGACTGCAGAACTTTTATTATTATTATTTTATTAATTTCTAGACTACTGTGAGTTTGATTAATAGGCAGCTCAAAAAGTTATCTAGCTATGTATTTTCAAAACTGTTGCACAACTATTTTGTAATCTTTTAACTCATTACAAATAAAAATCATTTCAGTAAAGTGTACTGTCTCTCCTTTGGGTAAACTTTATCCCTGGTATAAGTTTAATTAATTCCAGTGATTTTTCCTCCAGCAGGAAATAATTTATTGTTTATGTTATATGCAATAATTTGTTAGATTTAACAAAATATGCAAACTTCTTATGTTATAACTTCTGTTTAAAAATTTATCCCAGTAGGTTTTTATTTGAAACAATTTTGCTGATAAAGCCAACTGTTGCCTGCTGTCCACAGAAGCCAGTGGGGTCACAGATATATGCTTGTGCATGCTAGTGGCTTCAATCCACTCTGTTCACATAACACCAAAGTATCTGGAGCTCAGAAATTTATACATTGTCCAACAGGGACTAGAATATTGCTTTTCTTTGACCCACTTTACCCCCTTTGATGAAAGACAGTTGCTTTAATTTAAACAAACAAACAAACAAACAAAAACATTCAGCAGAAAGTGAGTCAAACCTTAGCACCATACCTTTTGGATCATACCCTCAGCTGGGTGTGAATGTGCCCAGTCATTTCAGAATTCAGCTTAGGCTACCTCAAGTTCTCACCAATTATGTTTGGATTTACACAGTACAAATGAAAGCAAAATCTTACGTATGAACTATTTCTTAACAAGGCTTTAAGATAGGCTGTTGAAAGGCCAGAATTTTAAAGATATCTGAGTACTTAATTCTCACTGATTTCCATGAAAGGGAGGGGAAAAAATCCATCCCTAATTGCAGTGGTCTCAAGGAACCCAAGAACCAAGCCTGATTTCCACAAAAATCTTTCCACAGACAAAAATCTTTCCATGGACTTCAATGGCCACATGTGTTCAATAGTTCTCACTCAAGTAGTCTGAGGCTGGGATTACATTATTAATTTCTGTAAATCAGTTCAAAGAAAATGTAGAAATTAATGGGGATGGTAGAAACTTTAGGACCATTATGAGATTTGCTTAAATTGGCAGGCCAAACTATTCGGCTCTTCTGAACTGATTAAAAAAATTATCAAAGCTGGTTTCAAAAATTTATTTATTCAAATTCTCTTATTCTACTAGCAGCCAAGTTGAAGTCAAAACTCATCTGTGAGTGGAAAAATATCATTTGAATGGCAGTGGGTTATGTAAAGGCTGAGACTTGTTGCCCAGAACTAAATCTGTGAATGTTATATTGAAAATGCTAATCTGAGAAATCAGGAGAGGAGATAGAACTTGAAAGCCTCAGACACTTTTAAAATTATTTTTAATTAATATAAACATGTTGGTTTTCTCCTTTCCTGAATGTTGCTGAGAGAAGCCATTTTTTTGGTTCTTTGCCATGACACTTGCAATATGATCAAAACTTTTACTCTCAAATGTATTCCAACTTCTAACCCCCATGCCCCAGAGTTTTGACCCTAAAGGCAGGAGTCCCAGAGTCTTTCTGAAATCTATTAGAAACCTTCATGTAGCTATTGATTTTCTATAGATAAGACTGTGCTATGATGGCAATAGAAAGCAGTAGCAAACCTGAATACACTTTTGCTTGTGTTTCTGTAGTAGATAAGAGTCATAGCCACAGACCAGGGCCAAAACGGCCGTACAGAGAACAAATAAAATTCTGGCCTCCCCTAGGGAATAGTGGGAGTGAGACAAGTCATATAGAATTTGTTGGTGATTCTTCACCATCACCTAATATGCCAGTCTGTTAGAAAAGATCTGAACTGTGAAACAGAAGATGACCAGTAAGCCGTCACAGCTACCATACAAAAAAAAAAAAAAGATTGTGAGTGATTATGATCTTTCATCCAGTAAGCCTCAGTTAGGCCAGAGTAGATACTCAGTAAAAGTATCTACTTGTAGGAAAAGCAAGATGGTAGATTACCCGTCTATCCGTTCATCCATCCATCCATCCATCCATCCATCCATCCATCCACATCAAAAATATTATGAGAGTCTGGCCATTCATTATTTTCATGATCATTTTACTCATATACCTATGTATTGAACAAGCAAACAGTATTACCGTATTTTTATGCTTACAGTAAGGGGTATTTATGACTCATGGCTTGGCTTCTACAAAAGCTTCATCATTACCCATTCTACTGTCCTTCAGCTGATCAACGTAGGAAAAAATCCAGGTTATTATGCAGAGCCCATGACTGCATTTCAGTTAAAAATCCTATGACTTAAGCTGCCTTCTAATCCTTCTAAAGCCCTTAATTATATAGATTTGTAAATGTACCCTATAACTATTATGTGCCCAGATTGAAATTAATACTTGGTTTTCTTTCCCCGTTTCAAAAATTCCTTACTTGCCATGATTTTTTTTTTTACTTTAAAGAATCTATGCTAAATCCAAAGTTGTATTAACAAGCAGCTCTTTAAGAGGAGAACTGAAAGTCACCAGATATTTTTTTCTGCTTGTAGTGCAACGTATTTTGAAACAAGGAGCTGGTCTATAGAGTTTGTTAGTATGCATAAATTACTGTACTTAATGAGCTATTTTTAATTTTCTTTCTCACATTAAGTCAGAGATGATAAGGTATAGATTAAAATACACTAGCTCAATTATAGTAAAATAAGCTAAGGCATACAAGTAGCCTTCAGCTGTACAGAAGTGTAATGTACTTCCTAAGGGTTTGTTCCCGCAGCTCTAGCACATACTCAATTCTTATTGCCATGAGAAGTTCAGTTATCAGGTGCAGGCTATAAAGACATATCAATTTCAAGCCATTAAGTGGAACTTGCAGGTTGAAGCTGGTGGGAGTTGTGCAGATAGAGGACAGTAGCTGGCTCTGAGGTTTTTGCTAATTTGTTCACCATCCTTTGAAGCACAAAAGCAGGAAAGTAAACCGCATGAAATATTAAATCATTCCACATTGCCAGGAAGGTTCTGAAACAACTAAAAGCTACTACAATGTCTGTATGTTAACTGGTTCTCCAAGAAAGCCAGAAAAATTGTCATAGAAGGAATAAACTTTCCACTTACAAATATAACAGCAGAGTACATCTTTGGTTGTTATCCACTGGGCAATACAATATATACTGAGTACTTAATAGAAAAATGTAAAAGCATGGGCTGTCATATTTCAGGCAATGGTGATTTAATTGGGAAATTAATTTAGATATTCCTCCAACTTTGAAACCATACAACCATCATAGTTTTAAATTTGGAGTGGGAATTGACAAAAGAGAATTTGTAAAAATGTGAGGAGAAAGATGGCAACAAAGGAAATGTTTCAATAAAATCTAGATAAAATATATTTAGAAAAGCTGTATTTCAGCCTGAAAACTGTTAAGAGCTGATTCCTTCTTCACTTTTAAAAGTATTTCTTACTCCTACTTCTTGTATGTAAACTCCTTTGTTCTCTTTCAAAATTTTTGTTGCAAACTGACCTGTTTAAATTAAGTTTAAAATCAGGAAGTGATAAATTACAGTGATTAATTACAGCCAAAAAAGTACTGAAAAACTTATGTCTTCACTATGTTTCTTCCAAATATTTAACTCTTAATTTTGAAAGTGTTTCATTTCAAAACATTCCAGATGTTTTACTTCAGGATGAAAAAAAAAAAAAAGGCATTTAAAACATACTAGATCAAACAAAATATTTTTCTCTCTCTAAAATAATTAAAAAATTTTAAAATAGATTTGCACAGCTGTAGGGCAAAAGAAGAAGAGCTGATGTTGGCAAGCAGCTGTTGTTCAACATGCATGTTTCGCAAACGAATAATAAATGTCTCTCTTGAAACTTGTGCTCCCCCATCTGTCTGTTGTATCCGTTACAGAGAGGAACATGTCTCTATCAAATTATGAACTACATTTTGTATTATGTTAGAACACATGTCTAAACTTGCCCAAAGCAAACCTATCAAATTACTTCCCAGACAGCTGCCCTTCCTGCAAAAGATGCTTGATGTCTTAGTGGAAGAGTAACATCGAAAAACCATTGAGGATGCAGTTTGAAGCCTAATTCAACTGTTTGACCAATGTTAGCCAATGGAATAGTTATTAAATTTTTGGCAGGAGACAGTAGGACTGGGGATACAACTGAATGTTGCAAGGGAACATTTGAGAAGACCAACAGAAGTCCTAGTTAAGACCTGGTTTGTACTCAAAGAAAGGAATCACTCCAGAGGGTAAGAGGATTAAAGGAGTAGAAGGGATTTTGCCTGTTCTAGGGCACACACAAGCAGGGATTCATCTCATGCAGCAAGCCAGCCCCAGCTGTAATTATGCTCAACAGACAAAAACTAGAGGCTGATTTGAGGATGAGACTAATCAACCTCCTGAGATATCTATTTCCACCCACTAACCATACTGAGAATCTCCCTTAGATATGACCAGATTTCAGACACTCAAGGTTACAGTTACAAGTTACAAAGAATGTGGCAGAAACACTGAATTAAACTATTTATACCTTTGTCGTCCTGCCCCCAGCATCATTCCCACTTCTATATCACAGCCTTCTGCCCCTTGGCAGGGCCAATCATGTTTATGAATAGAATGGATCAATTTTTAAACAAAATGAAGCTTTTTTCCAAAGGACTTTTTTTTAAGGGTAGAATAAATTGTCTTATCTGACTTCAGCATACCCCATAGCTTTTTGTGAAGAATGACAGACATGGCTTCAGATCATGTCTTGTAGAAGACACAATTAAACTTGAACCAGCCAGAACTAGGACAAACATCTCAAGCCCTGTATTCTGTTTAAAAAAAGTCCCCATGTCATGGCAGTTTGGTGAATTTAGCAATTTTTTTGTTTGTTTGTTTTAATTATCCATGTTGAAACTAAATATTTTGTACTCCTGGGACTGTACATTTATAAAAGGCAAAGCTATCTTTTCTTTTTCCCACTTTTTTTTTTTCCTTTTCATTTGCTTTCTTTGGCAAAAAAAAGACCGACAGTATATTCTGAGTCAATCTAAAGTCAATCTCAAGTCAATAACATGAGCTTCGTGTTACATTCCAGTTATCCAACAGAATGCAAATTTTGGTGCCATGGGAAGGAACACCCTAGATCATTAGCCATCAAAAATTTCTTCTGAGACTGGGAATGTGCACCGGCCCCAGATGTACGGATGGTGACTGTGTTCCATACAAAGCCAGCTGAGACGCAACCAATTGGTCCCACTTGCCACAGACAAGGGATTCCTTGCATACACTTAGACTGCAGAGTTCTTTAGGTCAATAACTCATATATATCTATAAATTGATGGCTCCTCAACTTTCTGGTCAATTCTTAGTCTACAGTACTGCTGCTGACTTCCATGTACCCTCATTATGAAACTAAGAATCAGATAACATACAGAGTTTAAAGACCAGCACTGAACACAACTCTGGCTTTGCTGTAAAATCTGTGATAATCTGAGAACTGCAGTTTGCATCAGGTAGCCCAATGAGACCTGTTTCACTTAAGCACAATACTAAGCCCAAACAGCAATAAAAAGACAATGCTGTTATCTTCTTCTTCGCCATACATATGGGACCATTCAAGTGGTTAATACCGTTAGAAATAACAGTAGTGGGATAACAGAATAGTGCTATCACAAAATTCCTGCAGAGGAAAAATTAGTCTCATAGAGTGTAAAATCAGTATCAGGTCTCAACCACTTTTGTACATACTCAGAAATTTGTTCATAATATTTGGCAAGTAAATAATTGGTCCCAATGCAGCTTAAAGTCATAGCCTTGCAACAAATTCCCACCGTTCATTGATGACTAACAATTTTAGGTGCAACACAAAACACCCATGCAAAGACCACCTACTGCTAGCCACATAGTAACCATGTATGCACATCCAAAACTCTTTTTCAGAATTTCAAGAAGTAATAAGGCAGCAAAAGGAATATCTGGTTTTGGGCAAACTTGACAACAATAGCTATTTGCATTTAAGCAGTCTGTCGAACTTTTAAGATTTCTTTAGGGTACTTAAGCTTCAGAGTATTACAGCAGAATTACACCAATGTATTTTAAAATTTATGTGACTGAAGTACACGAGGTTATAGCAAAACTTCATTAAAGCACCTCAAAAGGTATTTATGTATAAAAAGCAGAAACTTTGTTTTCTCTTGGGAATGGCTTGTATGTATTTAGCCAGATTTTTTTTTTTTTTTATTAATAGTCAAATGACTCTTTTTTCCACTACTGGTTGTACTTTAGCCATTTAATTCTTTCTGCTCACATCTCACTCCTTAAAAACCGTTGCCTATGCAGGCATATAGGATGATACTACAAAGTCTCTTACCGTACATTTATCCTTCAGAGCGTTGTTGCTTATGGATGGTTCTTACAGTATATTTTGGCTCAAAGGCACAAATTCACTCTTAATTTCCTCTCCTTGATTTATTCCCTACCCTCAGGATACAAGAGCTCCAAGAATATCAGCCCAGAACTAGCACAGAGCTATCTGGAATATTTGTTATGCTATGACTGCAATTCATATGACCTCAGCTGGCTTGACACTACTGGTGACAAAACCTGATGATAGGATATATGCATTTTAGTCTAGCCAGAGAATCAAAATTACTTTCTCTAGCTAGAAGGATGGTTCCACCTCCTGTCACTCCATGTATTTAAGGACCACAGGACTGTGTATAGCCTTAACTAAAATGTTAATTGGTTTACAAGTCGAACTGGGTCTGTGCAAAGGAGTTTAGGGAAATTTCCCACTTAACCCAAGTACTGGTTCAGCCCCACTGACACTAAAAATACAAGGAATATCAATGCCAATTAGGTACTAGTCTGTTTACCATCACAAAAATCCTAAAATGTGCCTAAGAAGGGCTCTCCAGAGTGTACCTGAGAGACACTCAGGCAGAAAGCGGGATTAAGTACATGGGTCACACACATCAGATCACTGCCCGAGCATTTCTTGACCGTCTCCCACAAAGGGGATAATACAGCTTTGCTAAGCAACCTGTTCCAGTACTTTACCTTCACAGCACGTCAAAAGCTTTTCCCAGCACCCAGTGTTTTGGTACCAGCGTGTATTTGGGCTCAAGAAAGGTTTGGATGACAAGGGGGTCAGTGTACAGGGGTGGCCTTTGGCAGCAGACATTTTAGGGTTGTTTGTCTTGTAACATGGGAAGTTGCCCTAAGATCTTTCTTGTGGGCAATACCTCAGTAAGTTTAGTCAAATTTTATTCTGTCAGTGATAATATTTTTGAAAAGTCTAAATCCTTGGCTACTGATTTTATCACATCTCACACTGCATTTTTTCCACAGGATTTCAGGCCAGAATGGTAAAAAAATCCATTACTACTAATCACCTTCTTTTTCTTACAATGCTACTACAGTCTTTACTTCAACAGATAATTTACCAGCATACAGGGAAAACACACACAAAAGATTTTTAATGTAATAAAGCGAAAGATTGTCCAAATACAAACACTTTTAAATATGCATACAGTTTAAAAACAAAGCCCTTGATTCTGTAAACATTTAGTTGTATATTTAATTTTTTTATAATCTAAGTGGCAAATTTTAGCAAACTCAATTAATTAGTGTGAATTGTGCAACTAAATCTTTTTGAATGATCTTAAAATTCCTTTTGAATTTCTCCTACAGGATCATGCCAACGAAAAAGAATAATTTTATGAGGCTACTATTGAAATTCAATTGCATCATTTTTACATAGTGATATAAGGTCTCTTCAATTAAAAAAGTAAACTTCCATGATTATTAAATAACAGTGCATTTAAATTGCTGATCATTTTAAAGTACTTCGGAGCTCAGAGCCCTAGTTAATACTTTAAAAATTAACTAAAGAAATACAATTACTTTAGCTGTAGCCCTGGCAGCTTAGTACTGTCAAATATTTGTGTCTTAGTAGCTAAATAGACCCACCATTGGTTTCACACAAGGCAGGGCTGGCCCTCATTGTACCCTGCAGCTCTTGGCAGCCCTGGGCACAGGTGGAACTGTTAGTTTATAACAACTTTTTTTTTTTTTAAATAAAGGGAGATGACCCTTGCCCATTCCCTGAAGGAATGTCTGAAGGAGCAGACATTTCCAAATGTGGATCTATGGCCAGAGGCTACATCTAAACAAGGGGCCCCTGGAAGCAGCTCTGAGTTCCTACATGCCACATAAAACTCCACACTGTCCCAGGCTCTTGTCACCTGCTTCTCTTTTCACCTTCCCTGCCTCAGATGCACTTCGATCAATTCCCATCTCCGGACAACCATGGAAACAGGATCCTTGGAAACAGCTCATCACGTGTTCACAGATGGGTTAGGATGCTACCTAAAAAGTAGACTGTGGCACCAGAATCTTATCTTTGCCCCTCTCTGTACAGCTAAGGCACAACAGAGATTGTCGTTCTAGTTACAAATAACCATGCTTTATTTCGTCTATCTTCACATTAAGTAGAGATGCAATACAGCTGGCAGACCCAAAGGACAATCTGCTGATCATTCAATAATATGTGATTCCTCACCCCATTCTAATGTGCACCAAAGTCAATCCACACTAGCTTCCTCTGCAATCAGGTCTACTGTTTTTTTGGTTGTGTCTGGGTTCCCATCAATATCAAATTAAGTGAATTTCGCTTACAAGCAAGAAGATAGTTGTGTTTCTTTAATCTATATTTCAGCAAGAGATTGGAAGTATGTATGCATGTGTATCTAGACTGGTTTCATTTCCACTTTTCAAACATTTTCTCAAACATATACTCATTTTTGGGTTTCCTCTTATTTAATTCTTGTGCAATTTGGTCTTGATTTTGTCCATGCAATTACACCCAGGTGCTCCAGAGAAATGCATACATTTGAACAGTGATTAGAATTGACCCAATGTAAAAATCAGCATGAGTTAGGAAAGACACAATAATAAAATGTATTTTTAGGATCATTAGTGGAATGTTCACTCAAAGAAAGAATAACTATGAATATAAGCATAATATCTATAATCTGCTATATGTCAGTTCATAGCTAGGTGTGAAATCCATGACGATTGATGCTTTAAACTTTAAAACAAAGTCAACCCCAGTTTCAACATTCATAAAACAAAACGGTTGATAGTTCTGTGTCTTTGCATTATTTCAAAAACACAGAAAAATTAACCACTCAAAGAAATGTTCTTCATTTTAAAGAGTAGACAAGATAACTATGGTTGAGCACCAGTATTTCAAGAGTAAGAAACACATCTGACACATACCACTAATTTTCAATGGCTTTGTACAGCTTCTTGTTTTTGTTCCAGTATACGTCCAAAAACTCAGGTGCATATGCATGTTTTTTGGTTTGGGGTGTTTTTTTTGTATGTGGAAACAGCAGGAAAATCTAGGTAACTGTGGTGGAAGAATCTGTTCAACTGATTTGTAAATGCAAAGGAAGTACTCTGAAAGAAGCAAGATTAGAAAACAAGCCTGTAAAGAAGGGCCAGAGGTGCAGTTTGTAGTCAAGTCCAAGAATGAATGTTCTTCTAAAACTCTACATTTTATTATTTTTCCATATACAACATCTTGGATACTAAATACATTACAAACAGAAGTGCATGCATCTGGTGTCATGAAATGATTATCAGGACATCTTGAGTTTCAATCAAAAACTGCATAAAGTCATTTTAAAAGAAGAAAATTAAATCTAAAGACTTGTATGAAACAATAAAAGATAACTGCAGGTCAAAGATGGTCAGTCTCTTTATAGCAAATAATGTAAACAGACATGTAGAAAAAGGCGCTGGAGGCCTAGAGACAGCTCTGTGGTAGGAAGGAAGAAAAAACACTACTAACACCTCTGTTATTATAACAGGATATCCCATTTAATCATATCCCTTGTCACAAAATGTTTTTCAGGAGAGCATTGCAAATCAAAATTCACCTGTATTATACAAAGGCTCAGTTTTAAGGAACTGCATGTGTGTCTAATATTTTGGCAAGTTATTATAAACGGGGATAAATCCACCACAGCTTCAGGAAGTATCCAGACCCATATGCCACACAAAAGACAAAGATGCTTTGCAATTTTTCACTTTGTTCTACTTTTATTTCAGTAACTTACATTTCAGTTTGAATGGGGCAGATTTTATTGCTCCCTACAATTTTTTTTCCCATTCTGAAATTTTGAGCTATCATCTCCTGGAGACTTTCTGCCAGACACATTGCCTTCCCTGTGACACTGCTGATCATTTTGCTCCAAGGGCAGTTATTTCTACTAGGTCCTCCCCTGACATTTCAAAGAGAAAATTTAGCTGAAACTTCACCAATTTCAGACTAATTATCCATTCCCTTTTGAAGACAGCATTTATAGTGCCTAAGGAACTCTTAAATTAGGCAAACTGAGTTTGAGAATTAAAAAAACTTAATGAAAAATCAGACTTTCACTAAAATGACCCCATACACATTACTGCAATACATATTTGAGATTTTCATGCATTTTAAAATCTGGTTTTAATAGATTCTCAATTTAATGTTTTTGTAACAGTAAAGGTGACAAGCCAATAAAAACATTTGGCAAGTCAGTTTTTGCTAGAGTGGAACATAAGGAACCCAAGTTAAGACAGATACAACAATCTAACCAAGTCCATGTCTGTCATCCTTGAAAGCAAAACTGATCTGTAATTCACCATGGAAAAAGCTACAAAACTGTGGTTTTGCTATAAAATGGGACTGAACATTTCAACCCAAATTTGAGCAAGAGTCCAAAAAGAAAGGAAAAAAAAAAGGAAAGAACTTAAAGCAAAGAAACTTTGTTTGATTTGGATTTAGTTTATTTCATAAGCAAAAGAATGTAACACACTCAAGCTCAGGAGAGCAAAAATTCAGGCATGAGAAAGGAGGGAAAAAGAAATTTCACCCCTTATTTAAACTGTAAATTCCTACACAGTCATTGTATCTAGCTATAACTGTTTTCAAAATGCTACCTGGGCAAAGGAATAACTTGGTTCCTGAAAGCTTTGTTAAAGTGTGAGCACAGAAACCCCACACAGGAGACACACTTTTGGACTACCCTGGCAAATTTTCTCCAGAGGAATGTTTTGTCTCTGTAAACACGGCAGTGGCAGGGTTCGAAACTGCTGTGTTTCATTTCAAAGGTTTCCAGCAGAATACAAAATTACCTCCTTGGTTATCTCATCCAGGATGTTTGTATTTTTCCAAAAGCATATGCATGTCCAAATCTCTCACTCTTTTTTTTTTTTTTTATGTGTCAGACATTGCTAAAGACTATTTGGCATATGTTCAGAACCATTATTAACACAAAGCGTAATGTGTGATCACCTGCTTCCAGATTATTGAGATTGTTCTCTTCTACATTTATGTTATTTACACATTAATGGAAGTAGAAGCTCTAAGAATCTCTTTTATTCTAATTAGAACATGGGACAAACACTAGAACTTACTACTCTAAAATGTACAGAAGAAGAAATAGTGGGAAATTTATTTCAAGACAACAGAATCACCATATGCCATTATAAAAGATAAAAAGGACACACACATTATCTTCAGCAAGAATTAGATAAGCAAAGCAATGAACTGTCTGAAATAGTATAGTATGAAATGTATCATTTAAAACTTCAGGAATTAGTTCAAAACAAATGCCATGGATTTGGTGCTTGCATGTGTTCCAGCTATGTTTAAAAAGGCCAGAATTTTGCCTAATATCATTCAGTGTCTCCTGTCCTCTGGCAAAATCCTTAGTCCACTGGCAGCGCATAGACCTGAGGCTGCTATTCTAGTGAAGAAGAATGAAGACAAGGTAGCTCTTATTCCTCTGAAAGCGATACAGAATCATAGCATCATGGAATTGTTTGGGTTGGAAGGGACCTTTAAAGGTCATCTAATCCAACCCCCCTGCAGTGAGCAGGGACATCTTCAACTAGATCAGGTTGCTCAGAGCCCCGTCCAACCTGACCTGGAATGTTTCCAGGGATGGGGCATCTACGACCTCTCTGGGAAACCTGTGCCAGTGTTTCACCACCCTTACTGTGGAAAAACTCCTTTCTTATATCTAGTCTAAATCTGCTCTCTTTAGTTTAAAACCATTACCCCTTGTCCTACCATAGCAGGCCCTGCTAAAAAGTCTGTCCCCACCTTTTTGGTAAGACCCATTGAAGTACTGAAAGGCCACAATAAGGTCTCCCCGGAGCCTTCTCTTCTCCAGGCCGAACAACCTCAACTCTCTCAATAGATGTTTAGGATGGATACTTGGAAAATTTATATTTAAGAATAAAAGTAGTAAAGGATTACCTAACAAAATTTGTAGGAAAGAAAGAGAAACTTCAGGCTATGCAAAGACAAGGAAACAGCCTGCTATGTGACTTCTAAGGTCAAACAGGCAAAGCAACTTTTATGACACAGACGCTGAGGAAAATCCCTACGAAATAAGAGATCAAAGCAAAACAAATCTCAAAAATAGGCCATTTTTTCCGAATATTAAACTCTAGATCACCATAAGTGCCATTTCCAACATATAATGAACCTAAGCAAACTATATCTTTTTTCTTAAGGTCATGATTTTTATCACTCCTAAAGTACTAAATACTCTGAGTAGATTGTTTTATTTTCTTTTTTAACATAAAAAAAGAGGGCAGATTTCCACCTATTATATGAACGCTGTAATCAGATTAATCCAAATAAAGGAGGAAAATCCTTTTCCTTAGGCCAGACTTATCACAACGTAACTCGGATAAATAAGTGGGCTACTGCAAATACCACACGAGCTCTTCTGTAGATAGCTGTACTGCAAAATAGAAAGAAGGTGCAGGAGGGCTGACAGCTGAAGCCCTACAAATTAAGACTAGAAATTAGTTGCACATTTCTGAATTGTCAGAATAATTAACCAATTAAACAGCGTAACAATCAACAGTTGTGGTCATTTCTCCATCACTGGAAATTTTTTAGGAAAACTAAAGCTTTCCCTAAAAGGTAGACCATAGTTCAGCTACAATTATTGGAGACTGTTTGACTGACTTAGAAATCCAGACCAGATATTCACCAAGTATTCACATCATCTAATGAGTCCACTAACCTCAGTTTTAAAAAAGAAACAACTATAAAGCCAGTCACCAAATCTAAACGTAGAGGAGAGAGATTGAGACCTAGGTGTGCACACAGCGTATTTCTCAGGCAGAAATAATCCTGACAGTGCAGACTGAACTCAAATGCAGTCTGTTTTCTAACAGTAAGAGAAAAAGGCAGTTGATATATTTTCCCAGACTACCACAGAATGGAATAAAGACAGAAGATCCTCTCCTCAAAAATATGTATTTTCTGTTCTTAATCCTCTGAACAGGGTGGGGAATATCCTGAGTTGGTTACTCATTGGCCTGGATGACTGGAGGTAGATAGGAAAGGAATAATATTCAGCTCCAGCTTTGAACACAGAGGAGAACTGGACTGATTCAGGGAAAGGCTACTTCTGCTTTAAAGAGATTTTTTAGTTTTTCTAGCATGGTTAGAGCTGCCACAGGGCTGACTTCCACCCCAGGATTCAGTGTTACTTTTATTATCTGATGGCAAGACCAATCTACTTATGCATAGCAGATATTTGCCTGAGGAAGCTGTTTTTTCTAAATGTTGAAGATGGCCACCATAAACATGGCATTTGCACATCTCTATATACATACATTTCTCCAATAATCTAAGCCAACAAACATCATTAAAACATTTTGATGTTTTTACATAGAGGTTTACTGGCAAATTTGTAGAGCAAAGTGGAAGGGAGATGACTTGCTTCTCAAGTGAACACAGCAAGATTATCACTTTTCACATCATCTTTTAAAAGTGGGGAGTTTGGGCTGAAATAACATTTCTGTATTGAACTACTGCAAAACACTGAGCAGCTGCTCTTGCTCAGAGATTTTCCTAGCTTGTACTGACCCACATTTTATTTGATGTGGATCAAACAGCGAGGAAGTTTTTCTCACAAGCTCATCTTTGACTAGGGCTGTGTGCCTGAAAGCTTGCATTTTCCTTCAGCTGTATCAGCTGTTATAATAAAAGATACCACATCTCCCTACAAACCACAAGCTCTCCTTTCATCAATGGAAGCTGAAATATCTGTGGCTCAAAGCACCATTTTCCCTCTGACAAAGGCAAATTTTGAATTCAGAAGGATGAAAAGAACCAAGTGTTGGGCATTCAACATCTTGATTGAGATCTCATGGAAAAAAAGCTAAAAAGCACCAGGACTGCAGATGTCAGTTACAGTAGAAGCAAAAGAAAAAATCTGAAAGCTGTAACAAATGAAAATAAGTTAAAAAGGAACCCAGGCTGATGCTTGACTGTCTGTTTTGATTTGTCTGTGCCCAGTTTCTGTATATTTTAAGCTGGTTGCAGTCTGGCCCCAGGCAAGTTGAGGGTAGAAGCATGCTGCCAGAGGAACAAAGGCCTCTCGAGGATACCTTCTCCCCCTCCAAATGCAAAACATTTGAAGGACAAAGTACTCTTAATGTAGATTGAGACACCAGGCCACAACGGCCTGTTAATCCAGCAACACCAGGAAATATTGCATATTAACAGCACTGTTTCAGTGCTTGGACTCAAGCCACACGCATATTAAAATGTGTGAAAAATATGATGTGTAATCAGTGTGATTCTGTGGCCAATTCATCTTCCTGCAGGCTGTACAAGGAGGGACTCAATTCCCATCTGGTACAAGTCTGCCTTGCTCCCCCCTTGTTAATGGTATGAGATTGATTCCTAGTAGCCAAGCACCTCCCCACCACCTCCAAAGGAGTCTGAGTCCTACCAGGTTCCCTGTGGAACTGAAGGAAGTGGAGAGTACCAGGAGTACGATCACAGCCTTGCACCTGTCTCTGTAGGTTTTCCTTAAGGAGGGAGTACAATAACAGGGAGAAGCAGACGTTTTCCTGTGTCCTATGGAGTTTATCAGAAAAACTGTATTAGGCTATTGACAGATCTTTTGGGGATTTCTGTGAAATACTGAGGGTGGAGAAACATCACCATTACAGCACTAAATGGTCACTAGCTAAGTAAATGTTTTCCCCTGTGACAGCTCCAGTTTCCTGCTAATTCCATCAAATCTGACAGGTTTGACCGTATGTTTTCTGAAAGGAGAAAAAGTTGTGAATTTGCACAGTCTGATGAGTGTTTTAAGGTGTTTTGAGAGACAAGGGAGATGAGAGTGATGGGAGGAGGAAGGACAGAGAACTGACACTCTGAGATTGCTACTGAGTTTATGTAACTATGCAGCTTTCTTGACCTAGTGTGAAACTAGTATTTCAGCAAGAACATTTTATTCTGCTGAGGGGTAACACATGTATTTTTCCCCTTTACTTTACCTTGTACTTCTCTGAGAAGTTTATTCCCAACACTAACTTTGATGTAAGATCAAGAAAGAAAAATGGTGCCATGTGTGAACAGAAAGAGGAACAGGTTATTGAAGGGTCGCTGAGGAGCAACTACCCTGATTCATAAAACACACCTCTGAGTACCACCATGACACAGCTGCCCCATGACACAGAGACCATTTGAGTTAAGGACTTATCAGTCCTTTTGTTTTAAATTCTTACATCCAGAGGTTTATGCCTTGGCCATAAACTTTGGCAGATACTACATTTGAGAAAAATAGCACCTTCTGAAACATTAATCTATCTGTGTCATTAAACTGGTCTTTACATGAGCCCAAAAACCACACTAACAACAAAGAGTTACTGTTTCAAAATAATATGGTTTAAGAGACCCTCAATTTAAAATGTAAAGGGTTCCATCACGTGCATCAGTGATATTGTCTCAGCTACAAAGTTATCATAAAAGGCGTTGCACACTTTCAAAAGCATAAAGAATTGCAAAAAGCATCCATTACAAGACTGCAGCTGTACTTTCTCATTTATTACCTACACAGAATCACACAGAATCTCAGAACCGTTAAGGTTGGAAAAGACCTTTAAGATCATCAAGTCCAACCATCAACCCAACACCACCATGCCCACTAAACCATATCCTGAAGTGTCACATCTACACATTTTTTGAACACTTCCAGTGATGGTGACTCCACCACCTACCTGGGCAGCCTGTTCCAATGTTTGACCACACACTCCATAAAGAAATTTTTTCCTAATATCCAGTCTAAACCTCCCCTAGTGCAACTTGAGGCCATTTCCTCTTGTTCTATCGCTAGTTACTTGGAAGAAGACACCAACAGCCACCTCACCACAACACCCTTCCAGGTAGTTGTAGAAAGCGATGAGGTCTCCCCTCAACCTCCTCTTCTCCAGGCTGAACAACCCCAGTTCCCTCAGCTGCTCCTCACAAGACATTTGCTCCAGATCCCTCACCAGCTTCGTTACCTTTCTTTGGACATGCTTGAACATCTCAAAGTCCTTCTTGTAGTGAGGGCCCCAAAACCAACCACAGTATTCAAGGTGCGGCCTCACCAGTGCCGAGTACAGGGGCACAATCACTTCCCTACTCCTGCTGGCCACACTATTTCTGATACAGGCCAGGATGCTGTTGGCCTTCTTGGGCACCTGGGCACACTCCTGGCTCATGTTCAGCCAGCTGTCGACCAGCATCCCAGGTCCTTTTCTGCCGGGCAGCTCTCCAGCCACTCCTCCCCAAGC
Source organism: Phaethon lepturus (assembly GCF_000687285.1). Classification (NCBI taxonomy): domain Eukaryota; kingdom Metazoa; phylum Chordata; class Aves; order Phaethontiformes; family Phaethontidae; genus Phaethon; species Phaethon lepturus. Next base: position 82,390 of record NW_010549745.1, read on the forward strand.
CTGTAGCGTTGCATGGGGTTGTTGTGGCTGAGGTGCAGGACCCAGCACTTGGCTTTGTTAAACCTCATACAGTTGACCTCTGCCCATCA
>NW_010549745.1:82593-82819 GCF_000687285.1 Phaethon lepturus
GCACTCGATCCCCTCATCCAGATCATCAATAAAGATATTGAACAAGACCGGCCCCAGAACCGAGCCCTGGGGAACACCGCTTGTGATCGGCCGCCAGCGGGATTTAACGCCATTCACCACCATTCTTTCCCCAGCAAAGAGTACACCTGTCTAAGCCACCAGTTCCTCCAGGAGAATGCTGTGGGAGACTCTGTTAAAGCCTTTACTAAAGTCCAGGTAGACAACA
>NW_010549746.1:0-24721 GCF_000687285.1 Phaethon lepturus
CAGATCCCTCTGCATTCACTAAGAAGTAATCGATCTCTGCCATGCGCAGCAAAACCGACCCTGCCTTGTGGGTTATGGAGACTCAGGCAGGGCCTACAGCAAACAACAGAACACGGGGAAAGCTCTGAACATGCCAGTTGCTGCATTATACGCCGTTGCGCAGCGTGGCGCAGGGGTATAAGCATGTGTGTCCAAAGTCATGTAAGTGCAACAGTCACGTAACTGCATGGTATACCCCTGAGACTGTTCTGTCTGCAGCTGTACCCTGACCCACCTACAATATTTTACCATATTGTCCAGAGCTGCTAGAAATTAAAAAAGAATATACCATCCAGCCTAAAGAATATGGATACAGCAATCAGTATTCATTCAAAAATTATTTAAAAAATTATATAAACCAGCCAGAGCTGACAAGAGGTACAGATTGATATTGCTGCCATCAGCAAGAACTATAGCTAAAACACAAGAAAGAAAATAAATTGCATTAAAAGCAATCAATCAAATGCAAAATCAAATAAAGAAACCGTATTACTCTCATGCTGCCAAATACAGCCTGTCAGGCACGGAAAGTTCGAATGCAGGGGTCTGTGCTGAAACCAGCTGTGATTCCTACAACACGGAGACCAGGAGGGATGGGGGAAGATCATCCCAGTCATTCGCAGTTGCCAGAACAAAGGTTAAACCGGGAGGAGTCAGGGATGTCCAAATACCAGGGGTTATCCAATTTTCCCATGTCTGAAATTTGAAGATAGTATTCTGGTGACATGCTATTCAGCTTTGCCTCTTCTCTGTAACTAAAGAGAGATTTTCAAAGTAGAAGTGACTGTTCAGCATTAGTTTCCACTGGCAATTTAGTGTTCTGCATCTCTTTAGTTACACAAAATCAACACATCAATATAAAATTAAGTTAACGTTCTCATGTTACTCTTGCGATTCTGTATTGAATATTTGGAAATAAGCATTCAGGAGTTAAAGTCAATTGTGTGACTGCCAAGGAGAGAGATTTCTCATTAGCTCAAAACAAATACTTCTCCCAAATAACTACGCTAGTCAATGTTCCCATGACAAACTTGCTGTAGGGAACAGGCTGAATGAGTGGATCCACCTTACAGAATACCCTACATTTTGAGTCCATGTCAGAGAGAAGCAGCTGCTTTCCCCAAATAGCTAAAACCATGATCTGGCACTGCTGTTTTCTCCAAATGTTTCTGTGATTTTTGCCTACTTTTGATCTCAGTGATGGAATATTTTTCAGTGAAGTTGTTGTAGTGAATTTCAGGACTCCCTTATTTGTCTTTAAAATGTGGAATCTAACACACACACACTAGAGCTAGAGAATTCTCTGCAAAATATCGTAATTCATTTCTGAGATAATTATGAAAAAATTGCCAGGTATTCGGGTAATTTTGGATTCCCTGAATACATACAGATGCTTGTCTCTGAGCTACTGCACTTTGAATTTCAAGTAAAACTACCTCTGTTTGCCCCCAACTGCTGCTCTGCTCACAGAATATATTAGATATCAGATTTCAGATGCCTCTTTATTTAATAAAATGACACAGACAGTCCAATCCAGCGCAATTCTGCATTTAATGGCCACTTAAGGTATTCAGTGCTTTAGACAAAGTGATCAGGTGTACCTAAGGTGATTCTCACAGTAAAAACAGTTTCTGCAATTTGAAAAATGTACAGAGATTAAGAACTTTTCACTTTGCAGCGAAGAGAAGACCATTATATCTCCAGTCATATCAGTCCCTGCAGCAACTGAGAACAAAGAAAGGTAGACTCTCATCAGATCTTTATATTGGGCTATAAATGAGGAACAAACCCTAGAAGCAGTCACACTTCCCCAAATATCGACATCCCTTCAGGATCTGGAGGGGGCCTGCATACATACACTGCAGCTGGGAAAGGAAAAACCATCACCTGAACAGAAATGTGGAGTGCAGAGCTAGAATTTTGTGCCAGCACAATTTTAAGGAGCATCTTCAAAGGTGTGAACATGCCACAAACTTTAGGGATAATGTCCAGACTCATGATGCTGATGCTAGAAAGAGATTTTCAAAGAGATGTGATAAAACTAGAAGACAGTACTCCTCAGACATGAAGGGATCACCTAGTTCAGTAAGAGCCTCTTCTCCACTGCAGTACTTCTTCACTGTACTTCTGTTTGACAGCCGGCTGAACATGAGCCGGCAGTGTGCCCAGGTGGCCAAGAAGGCCAACAGCGTCCTGGCCTGTATCAGCAATAGTGTGGCCAGCAGGAGTAGGGAGGTGATTGTGCCCCTGTACTCGGCACTGGTGAGGCTGCCCCTTGAATCCTGTTTTCAGTTTTGGGCCCCTCACTACAAGAAGGACATTGAGGTGCTGGAGCGTGTCCAGAGAAGGGCAACGAAGCTGGTGAGGGGGCTGGAGCACAAGTCTTATGGGGAGCGGCTGAGGGAACTGGGGTTGTTCAGTCTGGAGAAGAGGAGGCTGAGAGGAGACCTTATCACTCTCTACAACTACCTGAAAGGGGGTTGTGGCGACGAGGGTGTTGGCCTCTTCTCCCAGGTAACTAGTGATAGGACGAGAGGAAATGGCCTCAAGTTGCGCCAGGGGAGGTTTAGATTGGATATTAGGAAAAATTTCTTCACCGAGAGGGTGGTCAGGTATTGGAACAGGCTGCCCAGGGAGGTGGTGGAGTCGCCATCTCTGGAAGTGTTCAAAAAACGTGTGGATGTGGCGCTTCAGGACATGGTTTAGGGGACATGGTGGTGCTGGATTAATGGTTGAACTTGATGATCTTGAAGGTACTTTCCAAACCTAGTGATTCTGTGATTCACAAAATTTTGTTAAGAATGCAAAGTAGCTACGCAGACCACAGTCAATATGAGGACATCTGACTGCATCAACTGTTGAGAGGAACAGTGATACCATAACGAAGATTAAACAATCAAGAAAATTGGTTCATCAGCCATGATTGACTTCCTCTCTTGATTTTCCACAAAATCAGAAGGGAGCTATCAAAGTTCAGAATACCCATAATCTCAAAATATTACTCTATTTCATTAATACAATACTCCGTGAATGGATACATTTTCTTTGAGAAGACAGACAATTACAATTCAGCTTTTCTTTGTCTCCTGTAAGAGCAGGATATCATGTACCAGGAGAGCAACTGGAGAACAACTCCAGCCTTTGCTGGATTGGCAAACCAGGCTGTTTTAATTCCTATGAGAAGACCCTCTTCTGATGAGGGGTGCATTCTGGTGTCTCCCATCAATGTTAACTTACACCAGCCCCTGGAAAAGGTAGATCATGTCTTGCTGCAGTATATTTTTTTCATTTTTACTTATCTTTCCCATCCCTGAGGCAAGAATATGAATGTTCGGTGGGTGGTAAGTGGCTAAATTCATTAGTGGTTACAAAATATGTTGTGATCCTCAACTGGAAAGCTCTGTGTAACTGCAAAATAATGTATTATTTGCTTTGGCAATAATACTTCTATTTTTAATCTGGCAGTGAATAATTGGCAATTGCCTGCCAAAGAGAGACAGCCAAAAATAATAGTCACCGATGCCAAAAGAAAACTAGAGCAGAAGAAATGATTATTTAATCACAGTAACTATTTTCATTTAATGGATCAAATATTTAAATAAAGTATATGATGGAAAAGAGACAAACTTGAAAGCATCCATGATATGAACTTCGCTAGTAATGAAATAGTTGTGAAGAATTACAAGAATCTACTCTATTCACTGAGCTGCAGCTATATTTATTTTGCTCCGTTCTTGTTACCACCTCATTGCACTGTGGCACACGCTCTCTAAAAAAGGTCAGGCGACTGCCCAAAATGGAGGATGCATGCTGTTTTCCCCAGCCCAGATTCTGAGCTTAGCTTAGGCTGATGAAACATTCAGTCACTTCATTTTGTCTTTAACTGTCGTGAATTTATGTTTAAATTATTCGTTTGTCATCTAATTTATCTTTTATGAGGAACCACTTTAAAAACTGAAATAATTCATTTGTACCTTGAATTGCTATGAAAGATTAACACTGTTAAGAAAAAAAAAAGTTCAAAAGATAGACTAGTTTAGAACTGTCTGCTTAATATTATACAGAAATCCAATCAGTTACATTCTCTGCTCAGACTGAACCTGCACTAAGTTTCCCAGTAACTTCCTAAGCAGTTTTTATTTAATCAAGAACAAGTTCCATGGAGCCCCAAAGGTCACAGTTGGAAGCATTACCTGACCTAGACTTTGTATAAAGCAGATGGCTCTGCTTTATGGCAATTAGTAAGCAGGAACTGTGGTATCTGGTTATATCTTCTGATTCTCTGTTTATATGAAGTTATGTGAAACTGGAACCTCTTTGAAAGTCAAGCTGTGTGGAAACCATTTAAGACTATTTCATTTCTAATTATAGGCTTGATAAAGCCATTTTCATGCAAGAGTAGGATCAATGCAGAGACTGTCAAACTTCTGAACATCCATCCATCGGTAAGTGGTCTGACTATTTCAAAGGCTATCACTAAGATAACCTTGACATGGGGAATGGCAATCTCACTTTAAAGAGAATGTAAACCCTAGCTACAAAGTTTAAGTCAATATGAGTGTTCGTCTGGGCCTGTCTTCCATGCAGCTTCAGAGTGGCAGCAGTGGTTCTTAACCGATGCTGTTTTCTTTTAAGTTGAATATTTATTACCGAAAACAGAGCTTGAAAATATTACTTTTGTACTCCCTTACATTTCCCATTCATCCACAAATATATACATTTCCCATCACCTATCAGGATAACTGACATGCAAAACTAAACTTAATTTTTAAGCTAACTCTTGCTGGGTTCTCACACAGATGCAAGGTGAACTGGTTTGCCAGGGCAGTTATATACGGAAACTAACTTTTTTTTCCCCTGACGTTAACACCTTAGGGCATGCGTGTGTGGTCATCGGTACATAGTCGTATGTAGCACATGCCAGCTCTGCCACAACTGGCATAAGTCACGTCTACTCCAAGGGAATGAAACCACATTGGAACGTCACTAGGCCTGAACTAACATTAGCTGGACTTTTTGTGAGTTTTATTAGTTCAGGCTCAGCACTATGCTAATTTAACAGTTCTGTGCTAATGTAGCTACCCAGCTTCCGTACCAGCTAGTTTAAACTAGAGGGCTTCGAACATGGGTGGAAGAAGTGAGCAACTGTCTTCGGCTGATGACGCAAGCATGTCCCTAACTAAACCGTCAGCACTCTACGCACTGTATCTCCCGCTCCGCGTTCTGCTGCTGCTCGTAGCCTGCTACACTTTGATGAACCTTGGGAATCAATATGACAGTAATACCACTGCTGTGCACAGTAGGAAGTCTTCCTCGCGATAGAAAAAAAATAACTCTATGTTTTCTTATCACAAATCTTAGTTTTTCCCTCCAGAAGAAAACAAAAGACAAAAAAGCATCAATTGCAATTTAGTGAGAGTTATGTATGGAGTTAAGTGGGAGGCCTTAGAAATCCAAATTGCCTTTACTCACAGATCTAGAACATACTTTATGTAGGATTTGGATCTTTTCAAGCAATCAGTTATGTCGCAAAATCTAAAGAGAAAAATATTTTAGAACTCTATCACTGATTTAAAATATGCTTTTGTATTATTGTATGCATGCTTTTAAACGGATTTCAGGAAAGAAGGTGCAATGTGGACAACAAATTGACTTTTATAAAAATCGCATACACATCTAAAAAAGAACATCAAATGTACAATTTAAGTCTGAAAAATATTCTGGGAAAAAGCAGTTCTGTATGTGCAGAACTGCTACTGTCATACAGGAAAACTATTAAACGATTGTATAGCAGTGGCATCTGAAATAATTTTAAGAAAATATATTAAAAATTCAACCCTAAAAATGTTTCCACTGGACTAGCATTGTCCAGTACAGTGAGGAGTTTGCACAGTCCTAGAAAAAGTGGTCTCCTGGTTTAAGGATGGAGATGTGCAAACCAAAAATCTGAGTGGCTGAGAACTGTTTTTACCACTGGTGCAGCAGAACTGCTGACATCTTTCTGCCAACTGATGTGACTGGCCTAAAAACCAGAAATTTTGGATTAAAAAACCCCAACAAACATAACTTTACAAACAACTGGAGATTAACATTCTTTTTGCCTCTTGGGGCCAGTTTCTGTTACCCTCATAGCCATGCAGAAATACCTTCCTGTTCATGTAGTTTCACTTATTTTGCTATACCTGATTATGAGTCCCCTGAGCAGCAGCAGTCGGTGGGAGAACTTCCTCTGCAAAAGCAACGAGGAGCTCTCTATCAGGCCTTGTGAGACAAGTCCAGCAACAAGTGAACCCTTCCCAACAGCATTACAGAATGTTGACTATTGATGTCATTAGGATACACAGGTGAAGAGCATCCTGAATGGATTTCATGATACATCGTAAGAAAAGCACCAACAGTAAATAAGATATGATGAGCGGAAAAGGTCCGGGACTATTTGGGACACACATAGAATGCAAGCACTTCTACAATGCAATCAGTAAAATGTATGCCTAACAAATATGAAAGGCAGAAGACAGCTTAGAAGTGTGCTGATGGAATAAAGAAAGATGAATGTGGTAACGGTGTGATCACAATCTATATAATCAATACAACTAAAATGGCTGGTGCTGATGATGACTTTCACCTAAGTTTCTCGCAAAGTATAACAAAGTTCCAAACCATACCTAGAAATTTAGTTCCAAACTTCCTGTATTTCCATGTGTTGTTATTTCCATATCATCACAGAAGACTTGGATACGTGGTCACAACTGAAACTCTAGTTTAAGAGGTTACCTACTGTAGTTGAGTTACAGCAGTGAGTCAAGTGTGCTCTTAACCCACACCCTTTGCAAAGAAAAACAGCTTTTAAGAGTACATTTTATGATCATTTAAGCTAACATGGCCTGTTTCACAACTGAAAGTTGGCTAAGAGCACAGGTACGGAGGAAATATTTGGACCGACCTGTTGGTAGTATCTTGTTAAAAGACAGTTAACTTAAGCACTTTCCACCTCGTGACCAAAGGTTGGGTCAATGTGAATCTTGCTTAGCTTTCTTCCAAATCAGCGGATCTCATTTACAATTGGCTGGGTTAGATTATTTTATCATCCATTTCACATATGCAAATCTCTCATTCAGAGTAGTTTCCCCTGTATTAGTAGATATAAGCTTTCCTAACATCCTGTGTGTAATGGATTCTATCGCTTTCTGCTGGCTTAAGGAGTTCTCTGCAATTACTCTGAACAGGAGGAAAGGTGAGATTTCCTTCACACAATGTGTAGCAATTAAGGTGCAGAAACAACCCCCTCTATCACAATAGTCCCAGTTATCAGGAAAGAGTGTCACTGTTGAACAGGACACAAAAATATAGTCCTCCAATCCAAGCATAGAAGTAGACAGTGGGGAAAAACTAAGTTGTGGGATGAGAGAAAAAGAGAGAAGGATATAACATCTGCTTGGTTCAGAGGAACGACAGCGGCTATAAAACCGCCCTGATGTCAGGTCTGAACATCTGCAGTTCATCACCTTTGTATCAAAGTTACGCACAAGCACTCTGCCCCGTCGCCTTACTCAGCCTGACACTTCCCTGCTCTTTTTGACGTTTTGAGCTCTTTAAAGAAAGGAGACTTTGTCAGATTTTGACAAGTGCCTGAAGATGGAAACAGTGCTTTTGCGAGGCCTACATGGGAGTCAGCCCTCCTGCACATCCAGTACTACCTGTAGGTACCTAAAGGACTTCGCATTCTTACCATCTGTGCCTTCTACAGTATGGAGTATAAACACTGACTCCACAGCTTACGGTCTGCCAGCAGCCGAACACATGTGCTCATTCTCCCTCTCTGAGCACTCCCACTACCGTCCTGTTGACCTCAGTCAGCAGTGCTAGTTGTAAGATAACGATACTCAGGTGCTTAAGTGCTTACAGGCTCAGGAACAAATCTGGAAAGAGACTAAACAACTTTGATACGGGATTTAAAAAAGGGGGAGGTTTAAAACAGAAATTGCAATCAGGACACAGTTGTGAGCTGAATACTTTTCTTCTTCCCACAACTGCCTTGCTGGGTGTTGGAAACAAGACAGGTCGATTACTTGGGCAACAGGTAAGTTCACAACAGACATACTAGCAACCTGGCACACAACGTTGATTGTGGCAGGTCATGTTGGTGAAAGTCAAAGCATCTTGGCTGAAGAAGGGATGAAAATGACAACATGCTCAAGAATAGAAAGAGCAGCAAAAGCCAAAAGACATGTAATTTCCAAAGGTTGCTGAAGGCTGTATTTAAGTCTACCTCATTGAAACAAACAAAATATGTATCCTTAAATCTAAAGTTAAATCTTAAGGTGAGGACACAGATCAAGATGCTCAGCTGCTGAAAATGAGAGTAGTTAACTTCAGTGACAGTTCCATGACATGCAGCAGGTCAGTATCTTGCCTTTATACCTCTTAAAGTACGTAAACCTGATCAAAAGATAATTTATAAAAACACAACCAAGATGAAGCCTATTTCAACGATAAGTTCTCATTTCTGAAAAAGACAGATACTTTTTTACAGGATTTTGTTAAGAAATAGAGTCTTTCAAACCATATTTGAAATTTCCCTCACTAAGATTGTGCACATGCTTGAATTAAAATTATTTGAAGAATTTTACTGTAAGGTTGGAAGAGATCAGAAAATTCTAAAACCGTTTCAGGATAAACTGTAGTCTCCATTTTACATGGCACAGCCAGAATGGAGTGGTCTTGCAGAATATCTGTCCACCTAAGCATTCTTTAATTCTGATGTTAAAATCGAGCCTTTAGTAGTGTTTTCAACTGCTGTCTCTGAGTTCAAATTACCAATGGGTAGAGTCTGGTAAGAAAAGAAACTCCCTTTCTGCTGGCACAAGCCTTTCTCCATGTAATGAAGAACAAAAAATCCAGAATCCTGACTTAATTCTGGGTTACTGAATCAAGGTAGTAACTTTAAACTATTTCACTTACACATGTGAAAACACATGCTGTATTATTTTACAAAGAATAATTAATCTAAATGCTAAAATAAGATTTACACCCTATGAAAGCAAAGTGTTCCTTAGTTTCAACTTTCTTATGCAGGATCAGAGTATGTGCAATAGAATGAAAGAATAAGTGATAGCCTCATAATTTGGGGTTTTTTTCCCAAGCTACTTTCTTCATCTTCTCCTGAGGCAAATCTGTATTGCATGAAGTTAATGGACCCCCAAATGAAGCCATCCCAGTTAGTAACAAATACTTCACGGCAATTTCAGAAACAAGTAAGATACTACTAAATTCCCAGCATAGTTTATGCAGAAATGTGGATTTTTACCTTTTCTGTTTCAGTTTGACATTCTTGCTCAGTATCAGTTTTCTTTTACGAATAATAAAACAACTAAGGTAAGAACTACACACTGAGACTTCTGCACATACAGAATTCCTTCTCTGTGCTCCTGAACTGACACTAAATAAGATGTGACATCAAGCCTTACCGTTTCTCCTTCCATGTTGAATGCAGTCACAAAAATGCACTCAAAGTAGAATAAGTTTTGAGGGAAACGTCAGCCAAAAGTCTCTCTCTATAGAGACTTCTGACACCTCTCTTCATGCCTAAAATGTGGATGCCAGTGGGTCAGGAAACAAGAAGTTACTATTTAGACAATACTGTGACCATTAGTTAGTCACTCTCCATACAGCTATAAGTGCTACCTCGGCAAGTACTCTTTTTGACACTTAAAGATGGTTCAAATAATTTTGATGAACATTAGGGAATTCATCTATCAGAATACATAGCAACTGAATCAACATCACTCTGTTATCTAGGATAGAAAAAGTTAAAACCATCTCTGTAAATAAACCTTAGAAGAATAGGAGAGACCACAAAACAGAGAAGGGAAACCCTGGAAATAGAAATTAACTATTTTCCCAAGCCTTAAATCAGACAGATTTGAAAACTGTGATTTGTCCAATTAACACAGTTTATTTTTGTTGTTCATTTTCATGTACTTCTGGGTTCTGGCAAGGATCAACAAGACAAGTGCCAAAATACCTTGAAAAGATTGTATATACTTCTTGATTGGGAACAAGACCTAAAAGAAAGATCTCAAAGCTTCCTCTCTTGAGATTTTTCTACCTAACTCTGTAATTTCATAACAAGTTTTTTCCACAGTGGAAAAAATCAACTGGGCACAATAATCGTAGCCAAGTTAGATAAGATTTAGATTTTCCAAGTCTTTTGGTGCCTCTCCTGACCGAAGTTAATTGTTCTGCATTTCCTCAAGTATTCATGCAATAGAAATGTAATAGTAATATTTCATGCTTTGCAAAAACAAATGCCATCAGGATTTAACAGACAATTCATGGTAAATGAACAGAAAACAAATTAATTGGAAATTAAAGAAAATATTAAGTGAAAACTGTTGTAACATTCCAGATGGGGTTTGTGTCTTATTAAAAAATTAACAGCAAAGTGCTAGTTAGCATCAGTTTAAGGAGGAGTGAATGAGACCTGATTCAGAGAAAAAGCCTCAAAATCACCTATACTTCTTCCCATATGAGTTTTCTTTTACCACCTCTTATCCTAACACTGACTGAGCCCAAATTTCTGTAGACTTAATAGTATCTGACAGAACATAGCCAGAGGTGATACAAGAGCAGACTGAGAGGAAGGCAAGTACTGCAACTCTATCCACACAAGCACATTTTTAAAAGACAAACAATATTTTCCACAATTCAATGAACCTATTCATTTTGACAAGATGGAGGGTGATCACTGAGAGAATGAGATACAGCCAGTTACCTCTCCCACATATACCAGTTCTGCACTCTAGGAGCGAGACCTGTGCTGTTAGGTGTTTCCACAATAAGGATGCTCCCCCAAATTGTCTAGATCCGAGAGTACAAAGGAATCAAATTCCTCATTGGCCTCTGGGCGATTTAACAAGTAATTGTGCACCTAATGTTCATATGCTGGTTATCACCTCTCCGACGTTAAAACACGGTCTTCCCAGGAGTAAACCAAGGCTGTATCAGGAACCGTACAGAATTTAAGAAATACGTATATACAGAGTCAGCTCGTAACATACAAAAAACAGGGACAAAGAAAAGCAACGTAAAATGCCTATTAGCACAGCATGCTTCCTCAGCACCACTATCACTTTGCCTCAGGCTTATTTCAAGTACAATATCTTTAGCAGAGAGAGTGGAAAAAACTGCAAGGACATCATTGATCTGACAACGCTCCTGCTACTTGCTTAAGTTTCTTTCCACTCCATCAGCAGAATCTGCACCAGTTCTCCTTCATGGCTTTGCCCTTTGCCTTTCTAAATCCAGGCTCCCTCATCCTCTGCCTGTAGCATTCACACTAGTCACACAAGCCAGCCACAAACATGACAGGGATGCAGGCTCACAAACACTGATTGATGATGCACTTCCTAAGAAACCAGAAGCAAGTAATAAAGATGACCTTAAGACATGATTTATGTGTGTTTGGCAATTCAGACACACACTCACACTGCCGACTAGCTAGACACAGAGGCAGGAAGAGTGGATGTTGGTATCTATTGGAAAAAGTCTTGCTCAAAGCAAAGAACTGGTTGGTCAGCTCAATTCAGAGAGAATAGAATATGGAATAAGTGTAGCATCAGAACTAGATGAAGAAATATATTTAATATTATTTTGTGCTTGTTAAAACTAAAAATAACTTAAAACATTTTCAACTAACTTGGAAAAAAATCAATAAATAAAACCAAAAATCATTCGGGGTCAAAAAATACTGCTTCTGAGGAATTTTTAAGGAAAGGAACTTTGGAAGCATGGGATTAAAACAATAACATGATTCTGACCTCACCAAACAAGATAGAAGAGGCCAAAGTCTTTGTCTTTCCTCCATAAAGGGAGGAGGAACCTGAACTTGGAGCTCACACAGATATAGGTAAATTCTCCGAAGACCCAGGTAAGGAAATAGTGGCATATCATCTGGCACTCCTTGATCTGGGGCTGGTATCTATAGGCCCCTGTGAAACACAGCCTGAAAAACAGAAACTCCATTGCTGTTTTCCCCTTCTTTTTTCTACATAAAATAATTTAAGAATCTGATAAAGAGCTCCAACTGCTTTAAACCCTAACGGGTTTTTTGAGTAGCCAAAGTCACAGAAAACATAGAATCATAGAATAGTTTGGGTTGGAAGAGACCTTTTAAGGTCATCTAGTCCAACACCTCTGTAATGAGCAGGGACATACTCAACTATGCCACCTTTTTATACAAGACTTACCACCAATGAACTCTGGTCAAGTGCTGAAACAAGTTTTCCAGTTTATTTATTCCAATTCTGAATACACTCATTTGTTCACTTTCCATGGCCATTGCAGCAAAGAAAGTTTCCCAGCAGCAATGGAATATTAAAGATTAATCAATACTGGAAAATACCTGCAAATATCTTAACTTGCTATTTGTAAAAATTCTGCCCCAGACTTGGCTCTTGCAACATTACCTTGGTGCTGTCCAGAAGGAGATTTGTACTGTCTATGTGGGGTGTGCGATCAAGAGTTTGAACCTCAGAAATGGCAAACATGCTGTTCACAGCTGAGCTACTGATTCTGTGAACAGACCTATTCAGCGAGAACCATTTGGTGAATCACGACTAAACCAGACAAAACTGCAAGTCTCTTCAGTGACTCATGGAAGAAGAAGTTGTGACAAAGGCATTGCTGAATTAAGTGTGTAGTGTGAGTACTGTAGTACACTACCTCCGCATCACTTTTACAATGTCCCTGACTGTAGCATTTGCACGAATTTCACCTTTTCAAGCCCTCCACTTCAAATACCATTACATGGTTTACTTTGCCACTTATTTTTCAAGGAAGAGTTATGAATTTAAGAAAAAATGACACATTCTTCATTTCAAAAATTGTTCTTCGCAGTGGATTCTTCTCTGATTTGCAACAGAGCAAGCAAGGATTACAGAGTCATTCAGTGGTCTGACTGAGAACACTGTCAAAAGGCATCATAACAGGGAATGTGACTGTCACAGGAGGAGACTGACAAAACATCTCAAACAGCTATCAGCACTTGATGTTGATATTAAAAATTACAGACTCTGTAGAGAAACTGCTTTTAGTGCATGTAACATTTCTATCTCCCGTGACCTTACGTATCTATACCTCCAACCTTCTGTTCCTCCTGAGTGCTTCTCATCCACAAGTGGAAGTGTCATCTTCATTTCAGTAATCTTTGCAAACCATGAAGGCTGGAGAATACCCGAGTCTCTAATTCTTCCTTTTAGAATTAAGGAAAAAATGGAACAAGCCTGGATTTTCACATCACAAATGGTGATGTAAAGATATTTACAGAGATGTAAATATTAAAACTATTAAGTTTTTTGGTTTTGTTTTTTTTTACCGGCAATCTAAGACTACTGAACCTGGAAAACAACACCCAGTCCCACTTTTTAACATATTGTACTTAGGGACATGAGAAAGCAGGCATGAAGTTGTATTTACCAACACTATTTTTGTTCATTTATAACATGTTCTTTGCTCTTCCAGTCCGGGGTTCAAAATCACTCATCTCTTTTATTTTTAGTTTGGCTCCTATCTCCAAACCAACAGGAATTATTATACAAAATTTTTGCTTTAGCAATTAAGAGGCCACAGAGGACTCTTTTGTTGTCTTTTTGAAAAGAAAAAAAAAAAATTTAAAAAGAGGGGAAAAAAAATCCACTAGAGGAATGAAGTCACTTTAGCCACTGCACAGATATAACCCCTCATCTCCCCCACTAGCAGCAAACGAACTTGAATGGTAGCTTTATCTAGTCCTTTTTGGATATAATAAGAGATTTTCAGAGCACCCAGGAAGCCAGAATATAGTATCCACAGCAAGACTATCTATACAAAAACACAAAACTGGGGGGCAAAAATGGCTCTGCTCATCATTCTTTCTACTTCAAAAACATCACCGGGTCACTACAAAGGTTCGTGCAGAATTCTCAGCACAAGAACTCCATTCAGTGTCCAGCAGACAAGGCTCTATCCATTTCAACAGCAGCAAAATGTCCAACAGACATCTTTCCACATGTGCAGGACAAACAAAAGTCTGATGTCTTTATATGGAAATACAAGATGACCTACATGTTGGATTTGGTTTTATGTAACTCTTGGTTTACTGTGTGGTCCAATATGAAATCCTTATTCCTGTGAAATAACTATTTTCTGATCTCTCTCCAGAAAGAAACACACAGAAACATTTTCATGGCTAGAATAAATTACCAAAAGATTTCATCATGCCTTAATTTATGCACATATGTAAGACAAAGGATTACTTAAATCAACCCTTTTATTCATCTAAATTTTATTGTGCCCAGCAGAAATGGTATTTTTTCCTATCTGAAAGTAGTGTCACACAAACTGTTTAGTTTTGGTTTAATTGAAAAAACACCCATTTTCACTATGTTTAGATATGACACACATGCCTAATCGTTGTTTGCTTTTAGTTTTTCAGTTTAAGAGTTTTTAGCATTTCTCTATTCTCAACTGCGTATGATCCAGCCAAAGCTAGTCAATCACAAGTCCTGACGTGGTCGTATATCCCAAGGCAGTGGTTTCTTATTTAGTTACGCTCTGAGTGCTATCCCAAATAATGTATATTTATGTCTATATTTTACTCGCATTTCTTCTTCCTTCACAACAATTTTTACCCACATAATCCCTTGACTTTAGGTGGAGTTACTCCTGGGTTTTATTCTGACATAGTCAGAGGAGAACCAGGCTTACCATATTTACAATTAGCTGAAAGACGGTATTAAAAGCCCTTGGGAGCTGTTTCAAAGTACGTACACTAAATGCATGACTTATCATTTTGGAGGAAGCATTGTGTTTTGAAGGAAGCGCTGTGTTTTGAAGGAAGCAGTGTAATAGTATCTCATGAGAGCAGTTCTTATTAATTGCAAGTTTTGTATGGCTTGGATTTATTAAAGTTCTGAATTTATTGCCAGTTGCCACCATATGTAGTCTATAATTTGTGAAACACAAGACTATACGCATTTCCCAAAGACTTTCCCTCTAATCATTTGCAAATTTAACACATTTAGCACAAAGAGATGCTTCCTAATCAGGACCAGCAACCTGGCCACTAGCAACATTCATATACAGACAAGGAAATAATAAAAGATGCATCCATAAAAGCAGTAACACTGGTCAAAAAGATTTAGTAAGATTTTTCAACTGGTTCTACCTTCCATTCTTCTGGATTTCAGAACATAGTCTGTGTGTTCTGCTTGGGCAGAGGAAGCCCTTCCTAACAAAGCAGTTGTCTCCAGAAATGAGAGGTACAGCTCTAAGGAGCTCTTCAGGGAGAGCAGTAATAATGGCTCATATCGCAACAACGCTACCCTGAGACCTTCTGACAAAACGGCAGGAAATAAACTCTTGCTGTGTTGCAATTCAGAAAAAGCTTCATGGAGCAGAAGATTATCGTAGGGGTGATGGGACAATATTTCGCCAATAGCACATTCACAGGTAGCATTAATGCTAGGAAACTCCTCATTAGTATAGAAGATACCCATAATGTTGACAGTCTGCTGTATGAAGCCCATACAGCCTTAGACCCAACTGGAGGAATAAGCTTTTCAACAAGTGAAGTTACACTCAGAGAAGATACACTTTTCTGTTTTAGCAACATTCACTGTTTTGAATAGAATAGAAAAGACTATTTCAGTTGGAAGAGACCTACAACGATCATCTAGTCCAACTGCCTGACCAATTTAGGGCTGATCTAAAGTTAAAGCATGTTATCAAGGGCATTGTCCAAATGCCTCTTAAAGACTGACAGTCTTGGGGCATCAACCTCCTCTCTAGGAAGCCTGTTCCAGTGTTTGACCACCGTCCTGGTAAAGAAATGCTTCCTAATGTTCAGTCTACACCTCCTCTGGCACCGCTTTGAACCACGCCCAGGCGTCCTATCACTGGATACCAGGGAGAATTGTTTTCTACCATGTTCCTAACTTCAACTCTTTGATGGCAGTTGTCGGACGAATGCAAAATAAAGGACAGATTATTTTCATAATTATTTTTTCCAACAGAATAGATTATAATGATTAGTGATTAGGGTTGTGGCAACATATGCACAAACAGCTCACGCCTGGCTCTGATGGAGGGCCTCTACCAACAATAGTCATGCGACGGTATCAGAAAAGATGAAATAGAAGGAAATAGTTTTGCACTGCAGACTGCACACAGCTCTCTGCAGCTTCCCTTTGATACTTCCAAATGAGTAACTTTCAACTTTTCTTCTGAAAGAGTTGTTTTATTTCTTTGTTCAATATGTGGTCTGATGGTGTCAACCAAGCGCCAGTCATTCTCCTTACCTTTCAGTTAGACATGGTTTCATGTTTTTTCTAAATCTCCTCTAATATTCATTCCATTAGCTATCATGTATGAATCATTGCTAGATCTAAGTCAGTCTACCCCCCAACCCTTGCAGATATCAAATTTAACTGAAATTTAACTGATTGAATTTGGTCTGCTCCAGTTAGTCAAACTTTTTTTTTTTACGCTTACAGCAATTTTTTGTTACAGTCCAGGGTTCCTAACAGACTTCAATGCTAGAATTAACATTTCATAGCAGGAGATTTAAAAAACAAAGTGAATTAACTCTTCTCCTTCATAATAAAACAACTCTTTCCACTACTCCCTGTTAAAGAAGTCTTAACAAAAGAGTTCTTATTACAGGATAATGAAAGAAAATGTAAATCAAATGTAGTACTTCAGGGTTTTCAGAACATTTATGAGACCATGTAACCATTTCTGGCATGTGTATTTCTGACAGCATTTCTCCTAAGTGTACTTCACCAGTGTTTAGACAGGGTTACTTAATGTGGTACCTGCCTAACGCTATTCAGTAAGTTAAAGGCTTTATTCTATTAGCTTACATGACTCAGCTATGAGGTTTCTGAGAGCTTTCATGACCTAGTAGTAACCTTGCATTTGTTACAGGAGCTACGGGTTACAGTCTCAGAAATATTATTGCACCCAAGATTCTGGCCTCATTTAGATTTTTTTTGTAGAGACAAGGGGGTTTGTGCACAGACTATGCATAAATCTCATCAATAGCATGAAATCCATTCTTAAGACACATTTGGGAAGAAGTATTCTCAGTAGATGGAAAACATTATCCTTTCAAAGGGAGCGGTTTCTCAGCCTCCCGCATTCCAAGTGTCCATTAAAAGGAAAACAATTCTTTTGTAAAGTCGTCACTCTAAGTCAGGCCTTCTCAATCCCCAAAAACGCCACAAACACAGCCACCAACAAATTCAATTAACACCCTTTATGGCAAATAATTTAAAAAATTAATACCTTTTTCACTTACTGCAAACAGATCTATTTCTATTAATCCTGGAGAGTCCTTTGTAGTGCAGGTTGGCAGTAGTGCCATCGCAAGACCCAGGGAAAAGACCTTGGGAGTCCTAAGCGGGCGTGAAGAGTAACGCGCAGCAAATCCTTTAGCCAGTGGGGCCTCACACCTGCTTTATGTGAGCATCGCGGACTCGCAGGGCTGCAAGCAGAAGTTAGTCAGTAATTCCAGCTATTGCAGGAGGAAGGCCCAGAATGTAAATTACGCGTAATTCGTGCATTATTAATAGGTGCAGGTTGCGCTGCAAAGAGATTGCAGTGCACTACATGGGTGTAGTATTCATGATCAAGCTTCAAATCCTTTACTTCCTCTGAATTGTTTCTACCTCAGTATATATAGGCTAATATGTTCTCCACTACATCAGCTGATTTGTATTTTTTTACTCTATTATTATGAACTCATACTTTTACATCATGCAGCACAGCAAATTGAAAAATGCCTTTGTTTTACTAGAAGATATGTGAAGCATTTCTACATGAGCAGTAAATACTTTGCACACATCTTCTAGATACATTTACGGTATATATCCACAAGCACATATATTTCTTGATGAGCTTGAAAAATTGTAAAACAAAAAGCATTTTTCTTTGAACGAAAATGCATTTTCTTTGTAGTAAGCAAAAATACCTATGCTGGTCTAGTTATATCCTTAGGAAAAAAAACACTTATACCAAATATGCTTAATCTATGTCTAGAGGGAAATGAAAACGGGCAGAAAAGTCTAGATTGCTCTGAACAAGGTTATGTTTGATCTGCATGTAATAGGAGTATTTTCCAACCTTCACACCACTAGTTCATGTTGATGGACAGGAAGCTTAGACCTGAAGGAATTTAGTTAACTAAATGCATCCCCTTGCCTCAGAGATGAAAGCCACTTCCTATACCACATGATCTCTTTACGGCTTTCTTGCATTGCTGTCAGCTATTTCAATATTTCTGAGCGTCAGAAAGGCAAATTTGCATCTATGGTACAGGCTGGAAAAAAGTGTCAAACTTTTGTAGTAAAAATAAAAAAAAAATTCAAAAAGCACAACACAGGAACACGCAGGCATACATTAAAACTCACCTACCTAGTTATGAAATGGTCAGCCTACTTTGATAATAACCAGAGAAGCTGTTTTGACAGATTTTACAGATGTGTGAATATCCTCTGTGCTCAAAGCCAGTGAGGTTTTCGTTAGTGTTTCTTCTGAAGCCCTCTGTTCAGACTGTGAACAGGATGCCTGAAGAAAAAAAAAAAAGGTAAAAATCCAAAGTGCTGGCATTCACCTGACTTCAGCTGCCTTTGTACCAATCACTGCCTTTGGTTAATTTTAATATTTCCCTTTGACTTTTGAGCTCTAGATAGTTCTTATTCAGTAATGGTGCATTAGCATCTGGAAATTACCATGGGCCTCACTATACCTGGTAGAGTAGAAACAGCCTTTTCCCCAGAAAGCTTAGGATTTTAAGAGCCAAAAGGACTGAAATTAAACATGATTACATGGCACTCCCAGGGCTTTGAATGCAAAAAGTCTGAGCTCTAGTCTTGTTCTAGCCTTACTCACAAAACTATTCTACTTTTCTCCATCTAGAAAACCAGAAGACTTTCTTATGGGCATTTATGCCTTAAATGCAGCGACAAATTAAATATTGCCAATACTTATTGTATTTTGTAGTAACTGATTTGCAAAAACATTATTTTATACATAATTCGAACAGGAAAATGAGTTTCAGCAAATATTTTTTGCTAGTATATAAAGCCAAATATTTTTCTAGAAAAATCATAATCTATGCTTAAGTACATTGGACATATATCATAGTTTAATAGTATGGGAATAGCACTATCTTACACTCCTTGTAAAATTATCGCTCTTTTTATGAAAGCAACAGCTTCAGGTTATCACTGACCAATTTTCCCTAGTCTAGCAAAGAAGGAACGAACGTGGCTAAGAACAGAAGACCAATCTTAAGCCTACAGCATTTTCTGCTGGCATCAGTTACACACGGCTGTGAAAATAGCTAAGGGTACATGAAATCTTCTGTCCTTGAACTATAGTTGTCACTGCAACGATGCTGGCGGAGTAACAGAACGAAACTGTTGGCTCATTCCAGTACTGCCCTGTTGACTTCAGGCTCAGTAAAGTAACATAAAACTGGTCTCTACTGGCGGTATTGTCTATCACAATGTGTTGCCGAACAGAGTCTAACAGAGTGGCACTTTTGCTGCTCTTGATGAAATATGTTAGTGGTGATGCTAACAAGTGAATTCTCACTGAATTTCAGGAGCTCCAACAGTGTCTCTGTATACCCACGTTCTCTATAAATATCACAAAAGTATTGCCAATGAAATTGGCAATATTTCTGAAACACCTTCAAAACAATAATATTTTCCACACAATTTAGATATATGGCATTCCAGATTCTGGAAATGCGGTATGTATTTTATTATTCTTTCATATTCAGCAGTGAAAAAGTAAAGTTAATAAAATATATGACATTTGTTACTCATTACCACTTCACTGAGAGTCTGCCTTTGGTGAAGGCTACAGAGGGTGAGGTTCTACAGTAAAATGGAGAGGGACATCAGTCTCCCAGGAAAATAATCCAAAGAATGTAAAAGAGTTGCGTGACAGAGGGAGTGTTTCACTGATATATCTCTCTCTCTGGGGATGGCTTTGCACCCTTATGGACAGAGATTGCGTTGTTTAGATAACTATACCTGGCAGTCTTCTTCCCAGTCCTCCTCATGCTGACCCTGACCTGCAGCCAGCGGTTCAAAAGCACATCTCCAGACACTGGATGTTCAGAGCATTAACTTATGCATTACCTTTGTTATCCATAAGGTTAGAGGTTACTTGCCTTAATTTGAGAGCAACCAGCGTGTTATGGTGACTAATACATAGTAAAGCTCTCTTAATTAAAACGTGCGGTGGAGAGAGATGTCAAATAAAACAGATAACAGCAGCATCATAGTTGGGACTAAGGCTGCTGAATTACTACAATACTTCTTCCACCTCAGCATGAGTAGACAGATGGACAAAAACATTCCACTACAGTACAAAAAGTCTTGCATTCAAACAACTGTCCATCTCGATCAGGTTCAGGGATATTTTCCCTCCTTCCCTCCTGCCCATTTTTTACAAAACCCAAGAATTCTTTTATAAATTCCCTCTTCACAAATACTCAGATGAATGCATTGTTTAAAAATACAACTACTTACACTCCAAGGGGAGGAAATAAGTTTTTGAAACTATATTAAGTTTTCACACATCACATTATAGCATTTATCACGTACCCCTTTTTATTCTTGTTTTAAATGGCTCAACAGGGGAGCAGAACCATGACTCAGCTGGCCAGCCACATTATAAATAATGGAACAAACAGGCTCCACTTATTTTAACACCTTTATATATCCCACACATGGCTTGTTCTCTAAAAAAAAAAAAAAAAAAAAAAACACATACACAAAAAACCAACTTTTGAGAAAGATCATAGCTCATCCCAAACTGTATTACTAAACTCTAAAAAACTTTTGTTCAAGGAGTAGTTAAAAAGGAGCCATCTGACCCACATTAAAAGTAGATAAATAGTGTAATTTTTTACAAGCAGTTAGTTGCCAAATTTGTAATACAGAACTACAAAATTGAGTTTTATTGGTGAAAATGCTATCCAGCTCAAATCTTCCCAGCATATGTGGATAACCAAGATCAGGCCTTCTAAAGAGGAGATTTTTCTTTCACTTTTCTTCTGTAGAAGATAAGGCAGAAGTTTTGAAGGTTCTTTATGGACATATAACATGCAGCATTCAAAACAAAACAAAAGCATTCTTTTAGGAGGTATATTATCACGTTCCCTTACTGTACCTAGTTTTCAGAGAATTCAGTCCTTCTATATGCTCAGGTAAGGACTTTTAATTTATGTTTTTAACTCCAGAAGTCCTCAATGTAATCCCCACCGGACTTAAGAAGACTGGTACCATCAACAGGCTATACAGGTTGACAGAGCTGTCTGCAGAATTTGGGAGGTTAGTCTCACAAAAATCAATCAGAAAAATCATCCTTTTATCAAAAATCATCCATCATAGGAAGGTCTTCTTCCAAACTTTGAAAGTTTTAGATTTCAAATTATTCTGAGTTTAATTGATCCTACAACTGACTGGCCACATACCTGGATAGATCTATGCTGCATGAACTGCTATTATGCCAGCCAAGGAACAATATTCTTCATATTTACATTAGAATAGAATATTCTTAACTTTCTTCTGCTCCAGTTGTGTGGACAGCAAAGCCTCATCCAGAATGTATCCAAACTGAGGTGATTTTTTTCATTGACTCCAGAGGGCTTTAACTCAAACCCTAATCTATTAATACATACCACATACCTCAACCCTGCCCTCTCAATAAGAATTGATCAGGAAATTGAACACATAAGATAATGTAAAAATAATAAAAAAAAAAAAAAAACCCAAACCCCAAACCCTGAAATATCAATTCCTCGGCTTGAATTTGGAATTAGGACTGTAGCTCCCGAAAGGAATTCACTTTCAGCACAACAAGCGATGGTGTAATATAGACTACTGCCCTGAGACTTTTGTTGTAGGTCCCCTGGGAAGAGGTATCTAACTTGACTTTTTTATTTTATTGGATTACTTAAAGATAATGAATTTAGTGTAGAAAGATTCAATTTAAATATTCAGCATGCTGATGAAGCTGTCAAACAAGCTATGCAACAGTGTCATTTTATTTAACTCTCACCCAGCCCAGAGCATACCCGTCGTTCATGAAGTCTCAGTTATTTATTGATCATAGAGAATAACCAAAGAGACCGTAATTTTCAATCTTAACTGTTATAAAACTTCAACACGAGGCTCCTAAATTATGTGGGTCCAAGTCAGTCTAAGCACATTTCAGAGGAAAAGCCATCTGCCAAATTCAGTCATTATATACAGAGGTTTTAGGTCAGTGCAATTAGCTGAAGAAAATACACTTTTAATGGCTTAAGTCTAAAAGCACTCAGGGTTTCCAACAATGCTAAAAAATACATATAGAACACACACAAAAATCCCTTCTGTCTGACTTCAACAAAATAAAA
The DNA here is from genome assembly GCF_000687285.1 of Phaethon lepturus. Lineage (NCBI taxonomy): Eukaryota > Metazoa > Chordata > Aves > Phaethontiformes > Phaethontidae > Phaethon > Phaethon lepturus. Next base: position 22,496 of record NW_010549746.1, read on the forward strand.
CTAGCACCAAAAGCTCCCTTTGTAATTTCCTATTACAATAAATTGTCTAACCAGCCATATGGAAAAGTATGGAAAGTGCCCCAGCAACTGTCATACAATGAATTCAGCACACATGGAAATAATACTGGATAACAGATACAATAGGGGCATATAGAGCATTTCCCTTTGCATATTGTTGCTTTGCAGCAAAATAGTATGCGAAATTATAATGAAGGACAATCTCTGGAAGACCACAAAATCTTTTCTTTTAGACTATAATCTACACGGGTTAAGCTGACATACAAATATATATGGTCCAGCTTTTTCAGCCTTGAACATTTTCACAATTCAAGCAACTCCCAAGTCAGGTGGCCATCAGTTTGCTCCAGCTGGCTGGGTGGCCCCATCAGACAAACACCAAGACTGTTACCAGGGCATCATTCTGCTGCAGAATCACAGGTCACGGAGGTTTAGAGTTACACCGAGCAACAATTTACTTGATAAATACCAGTTCGAAGCTGGCTGACAGAAATTTTACTGAGGTAATATATATCGGTCTATTTCTTGAACAAGAATCAGTCAGCATTAAATTTTACTAATTTAAAAAAAAAAGTATCACGATAATTATGTTTTAAAAGTCAATGGAAAAAATATGAATTTCCTACATATCTTACATATGCCTCAGGTCTTCAGCTGAGTGCTGAAGTCAGAGTTACTGACCTCAGACCTACGCTGACTTATCCCAGTTGAAAATCTGGCTCACAAGGTGATGTCTGGAAAAGGTTCTGAAGAATTTGAGTATGAGATACATCGTTCTTGCTCTGGAACATAGAAAAGCTGTGTCCAAGAGCACCAGCCTCCAGCTTCAAACACATTAACTGGGAAATTCCTGGCCACACCATTCCGGTAACTCTATGTATCTGGAACATCGTCACCTCTCTGGTTTGGGTATATGATGTATGCGTACGATTATGTAATTTTGGCAGATCAGCATATTTTCAAAAAGTAAAAAGCAACCAAGATACTCTGTGCAGTAACTGTGGCAATAAAATAAATAAGCATTGCAAAGAAACAAGTGTCAAAAAAGCCACAGATGAGAGGCTGGCAAAAACCCAGAACACCTCACAGTAAAAGACACAAAAAGCTCCACCACTTACTTAGTTTATCTAAAAGATTGAGAGATGACAATCACAGTGGAGAAAATCTTGGCTTTAAAGGTTCTTTAATGTAGTGAAAGGCATAACAGGGAACCAAATGGCTGGAAGCAGAACCCAGACAAATCCAGTATTAAAGACACAAATTGTTAACAGTTTGAGTGGGAGATCAGTGGAAGAAACTACCAAGAGTTAGTTCCTCCACTGTTTGCTGTCTTCCAGCTATGACTGGATGTCTTTTTGAGAGGTATATTTCAGCCACAGTTTATGCTGTAGGTCTTAAGTGGCTAAAATCAATCAGTGCACAGCGCATAAGACAGCACACCTGATGACTAAAGTTCTTGTAGGACCTGAAAACAACCTGAAAAAAACTATTAATTGCAGTTGCCGAGCAAACAGGAAGGATACATACAAACACAGTATTTGCACAGTGAGTTGAAGCAGGTTTTGTACTAGAGCAGGAAAGACTGGCCTCTGGACAGAGGTATGTTTCATACTTGTAGCTGCTCAGAAATAAGAAATATCATAAAGGAAATCCACAGAATCCCAATAAATATAGCTAGTTCTTTACTTACACATTCCCCAGAGGAGTTTTTCACAGAATGAATGACCTGAAATTGGGTTAGAAATCCAATAATTCCGAGTTTAGTTTATTAGTTATAAGCAGCAGCAGCAGAACCTATTAGCAGCACTACTGCTAGGCACTCGGGGCAGGAAGGGGCATTTCTCAAAACACCTCTCTAGTTTCACTGCACGCTAGTTTGCCTGGGTTGTCTTTGCCCTATTAAATAATACACATTATAAGAAGGTACAGTTTCACATATCTCCCATCAGAGCCATCAGCTCTTCCTATTTATCAACCAAAGTGCCTTCACCCCTTAATTTAATGCTTACTCAACCACCCTGACAATAACCGGAAGAGAGCATCCATTTGAAAGAACGGATTCAAACTATGCTGCATTCCAAAATGAAACTTGTTCTGTAGTGCTATGCCCTGAGACATCCATCTTATTTATCTTAATAAAACATCCATCTCTATTTATCTTAGAGGTCTTATTATTAATGTCTGATCTGGATGAATTTAAAGGGAAAG
>NW_010549746.1:24752-61228 GCF_000687285.1 Phaethon lepturus
GGTTAACCGTGATAAGACCTATCAATCTTTGGACTACATGGTAATGCAAGCTTTGCAAAAAATAATCTCGTTAAGAAATAAAACATACCCCTTTATGCCCTTGTGCTTCCCTTCATTTCTTTAAACACAGGGGAGCCTTGGTGTCATGTTTTACCTTGGTTCCTCTCCCCCACAGGCTGTTACGGCACTCACTGAGGGAGGATTCTTTGCCATGGGCTCACGGCAGGGGCTGATGAAGGCTGCATTTGCTACTTTATAAAGCTACAAATGAAGATGAAGTGTGAATTCTACAGTAAGAACGTCTACTTCTTCACTGGTTTGAATTAAAAGAGATGGAGGCATCTCCCACATCAAGAGAGTCTATGTCACCAGCCTTCCACTGAAAACTGAGCATACACAGATGGGTGGGAAGGAAAAAGAAGAGAGAAGTTGCATAGAGAGGATGAAGGCTCGTCTCCTGCAATATCCTCAAGCCTGGGGAATGAAATGCAACAACCTTTCCGGTGGGAAGTAAAGGGAAAATTCCAGTGCAGTTTGCCAGTGACACTCGGCACTCTACAGAATGCACAGATCTTCAGGTCAGCGCTAGCCTGGACAGCGGGGCAAATTCTGTTAGTAAACCAATTTAACTGGCTACACGAGACAACTACAAACAAATAGCTGTCCTAAAAAATCCCAACCAACCAACCACACAACGAAAAAGAAAACCCCACACCAACAGATGCTGGCAGACACACTCTAGCTGTTATTAATAGGAAATTAAGAAATAGGGATTGGGGATTAACTGGGAAAAAATGGTTAAGTATTTTGGTACATTTTCACTTATCATAATGGTTTTGGTGGCAATAGTCAAAGTTATCATGAGGGTGGAGATTAATCAGCCTTTCAGATGCAAAGATCTCTTTGGCAAGGAGAAGCTTTACAGGTATCAAATCTCTTGATGTCTACAGTCTCGCATAATGTTACGTGTATTTTTAATAGCAACTCACTGACCCTTCTATGTCATGGTATACGTGGAATATTTCAGGAGATTCTTGAAGATAATCTTAGTTCCCAGGTGTGGATCAGGGTAAGCAGACAAAAACAACAGAGAACAAAAAGAGAGGAAGCTAGTTTTGTTCAGGCTAAGCTGGACCACACGATAGTGCACACCGTATATGCACACATAATCCTTGGCTCAGTCTTTCTCATAAGGTGGCAGCAGCTCTTATCCTTGCTGTTTTGATCCCAATTATATGACCTATGGCATATAGGAACTCTCCTTTTTTTCCTAATAAATTAAAGGTAATAAGGTGAAACTAATCAATGAAACCATAAAGCCATATGGTATTGTGGTCCTAGATGGTAAGTTTATACTCTGAGAATCTGCAAATTAGCTGTGAAAATAAAAAACATTTAAAAACAGATCAAGCAGAGATAAAAGCCTTGGAACACATTGTAAAAATTACAGATTCCCAGACCCACTGAAGTGAAGTAAAAGCAAATGACAATGTGACTAGCAACTTTATCAAATTCAGTAAAGGGTCCCTTGCCTTTTTTATCCAAATGAGGGTTTATAGTGGTGAGCACCCCACAGTGTCATACGTTATCTAGAAAGCCATACTGTGTCACCAGTAGATAAACATCATCAGGTGTCCAGTTTCCATCTCAAGGGAAACTTCTGGGACTATCCTTGGTTCATGGCTGGGTCAGGTCACTTAAAGTTTTTGCTGACCTGAACCTGATCCAAACCAAAGGATTGAAATTCCTGACCCACTCACCCCAAAGAGCAGCTATAATGAAAAACTGAAACGGAATTATACAGTATAGCAAGCACATGCCTGAAGAACAGTATCTGTCTGAGACAACTTCAGGAGAGCACCTGCTTCTTTTTACCAGGAGATCCCCTGTATTTACCACGGTATTGACTTGAAGTGAGTCTTGTAGTCAGAAACCTATTATTCTGCTAATTTTATTGAGTTAGTCTAAAAAAGTATATGAAATGTAACTGCATTTTCAGGACATTCCTGGTAATTTGTTTGCAAAACCTCACTTCCTTAGTGCTGCTCCTTGAAATCAGTTCTTAAAGGAACCTGAAACCACTTACGACAGCAGTGCTATTATTTTTGATAAAAGAAAAAGAGAAATCAAACTAAATTTCCGGCCACTTCCAGCTTTCTGTAACATACAAAGTTACTAAGGCAGTCCTGCAATTTGGGATGCTGGATGCTTTAACAGCTTTGTGTTGTCAGTAAGAACTTACTGAAATGCAACTTTAATCTCACAGAGACTTAAAAGTAGGCACTGCACCCAGACGTGTAAAGAGCAGCTGGTCAAAACTGCACTGCAAAGATGACTGCAGCTGAAACAACACTGGTTGGTGCATCCATAAACTATTCTGTCATATTGTCATACTGAAGAGGATGCAAATATTGGTAATGGGTAACATTTCTGTGGGTTTAGACCCAAATTAGGACATAACTAGGTGTTAATCTTGGGGGGGGGGGTGTTTGTTTAAATTCTGCCTTGTAAATAGATGACTTGACACTACCTAGAAAACGAAGGTGCTACAGAATGAGTCTCTGCTGATAGCCTTTGGCATACCTCCGCCCCTATAGCAACACGCGCCAATTCGCAGAGCAAGCAAATTTCTAAAGTATTTAAGAAAGTGCCTGTGTGGCAAAACACAATACTGTGCCAAGACAGCCTGGTAACTCAGACCAAACAAGCTGCATGCTGTGTGCAGCCAAAGAGCAGGCAATTAAGTACCAGACAAACCAAGCCACCTCGGCTAAAGAAATACCTTGCAACACTTAGCACACCATCCCGAGCCTGACATCAGCCCCAACTGCCTGATGCTCATCACAAAAACGTTGCTTGGAAATAAAAATACTGTCCTCCTCTCCGCAGCTTCGAGGAATCTCCCCGCTTGGTCAGGACTGTGTTTCAGCCAGCTAAGGATTCCCTTGCTCCATAATTTCTACTACATAAATCATGAATAACACAATCCATTTGCATTGCTGAACTTGATGCAAAACTGTAAAATTACTAAGATAACATTGATATAAAACATAAAATGTAATTTTACACAAAATACAGTCTTTAAAGTTACATAAGTTTTTTTCCTCTTTTTTGAAGGGTATTTTTCCCATGCCACAGAGTAGGGAAGGCAGGTAGTAGCCACTCCCAGGAGGCTTATTTAAACACTTGCATGTTGACAGAACCCCTACTAATTTACAAATACAACAATTTTAGTTGTGCAACAGTAAAAGATATCATCCTGCATTGGAAAGATTGCTTGAAACTTCTCATCCCTTGGTTTTATGAGTCCTTGATGATGTGATCTCCTGCTAAATGTAAGCTTTTCCTTTTACTTATTGACCCCCTTTCAGTTTAGAAGTGTATTTGTGTATTTCCTTTAATCAGCTATATTTAAGCTTCTGATTCCTAGGAATCCTTCTAATAACTGATTATAATTGGATTTCAAGCAGCTTTAGAATGTGTATTTATGATTCTATGATCATTAGACTTGTTTTCTTAGGACTCTCTTGTACCAGGAACAATGAAGTAAAAGCTCCAGGATGGCTGGCACTAATAAATTGGTCTCCTTTCTTTGCTAACAATTTAACATAGTTTTCCTTAGTGGAGGTTCAAAAATTTACTTATAGCAGTAATATTTTTTGCTTATTGCAAGGGCATGTGAAATTTTCACATGGCTATTTAACATATGCTATCCATGTAAGTATAAAACAATACATAAAACTCCTTTGCTCATTAATGATATTAAAATACTTTTACTGTCTCTCCAACATATGCAGTCCTCAATATGTCATCATTGTGTGATGAATCTGACTTCTACTTTCATTTCCAGGAGCAGGTCAGTATTAATTTACTCATCATTTCATCCATCATTCATGACCAGAACCATATTATTCCTAATTAAGTGAATTCATTCTTGGATTTATTTGACTGAAAGTCTTAAGAAGAACCCATCTACCTATAGGGCATATCATTTCTTGGGAATGGTACGTGTTTTCAGATTTAGAGTCATACAAATAGTAGTAGCTCAAAACATGTTACTGTGATGAGCACTGTGCAGACTGTATTTATTTTCATGGCATTCTCATCCTGGAACCTTCAAACACCAATTTCATTAAACCCCTGAAAATTCAACTGTGTCCCCATACCTTCCTTGTCATCTTCTTATTTTTCTTTGAAGCTGCACAGAAAATAGCGTGGGATCGCAGTGTACTTTCCTCACAGCCTCCGTGCACAGCACATGAGGTGCTTGCGATCCGCAGGCCTGAGCTGACGCCTGCTGAGGAACACCGAGGACAACAGTCACGTCCAGAGCGGGGTGTGACACCAAACAGAGCAATGAAGGAAGACGACTGAACTTGGAGTGACTGAAAATTTAAGAAGAAGATTCAGATGAGACAGAGCTACATAGAACTGTAACAGAGCACAAACACAAGAGCCAGTGAAGAGATTTGACAGTGACAGATGAGTAAGATAAAATGGACAGTCTGAGCTGGCATTTTGAAGGGCTTTGGAAGCAACGAGGGAGCGACGTCTGAGTGAGGCTTACTTTTTAGGCTACGAAAGCAGAGAGAAAACTACAGGGCAAAGAACAACACTTGTTACGAAGAAGACTGGAAAGGAATGATTTTTCATCTGCTATGGACAAAAACTCAGCAGAGTTTTCCTCTATCTACTTGCTAGGGTAGATTTTGGAAGAAGAAAATTGCATAACAGGGTGTCAAGGCTTGGCAATTGAAAGCAAACCATTCATCGCCATAATAGAAGAGAAAGGAATGGAACATAGAAGGGAAAAGAAAGTTCTGAGAGCATCAACCGTTTTTTCCTTTTTAGTAGTTAGGAAGTAATTAGCAAAACTGTAAACTCAAGAATTTCAAGAGATTGAAGCTTTGCAGGAAGAGTAAAATAATTTGGGTTCTCATCACGGCTCTGACCCTAACTTATCCAATGCTTTAATTCTCCCTGTGAACAGTATTACAGTGGCAGAACTGTGCTGAGGTTTGTGTCATAAATGCTTGTGAAAGCCTTCAGACTCCTCGAGAGGAGGAGATAAAAGAATTTAAATAGAAAAAGGCATCACAAATGTTTTGAGCTATAGAAGGGGAAGGATTCTATAAATCTAATAGATTTATAGAATCTAATAAACAAAGTTTTTTGAAAAAAAAAGTAAAAGAATTAAAATATCTTTCCAGTATTTATTGTTGCTTCTTGCCACCAGCTTATATCGCCATAGATTTGTAGCACACTGTCTTGGAAAAGAGTTCTCAGGACTATCTCTGCTTTTTCTGTCACATAAGTTTAGAGAGCTTGCATTTACTGCTCTAACTGTAACAGGCAGGAAAACAGTGACTGACTTCATAAAGCAAAGCTTTAATTTCATCAGGTTTTAATGATATTTCAAAAAATATAAAAAAGAGGCAGAAAAATAACTGCTGTCAGTTTAAATTCTTGTTGCAGTTGATATGACTGCAAGGTATGGTTCTCAATGAAAAAATATCGGTTGAATGAAAACGCTCCCTGAATTAAAATTCTTATAGAAAAATGTGTATCTATAGAATTCAACTCACCCATCATTAAGATGATGAATGACACCCTGAACAGCAAAATTAAGTATGTTTATTTGGCTAGTTAGACACATGATAAATTCTGCTTGTCCTCACTGGAAAACACTGCCAATATTTTAAGTTCCAGTTTCTTTCTGTCAGAATATTCTCTGCTTTATAAAACATGACTGAAATTGTTAGAAAAGACATCTGCAGTGATCTTTCCAGACTGAGGGAGTCATCTCCTGAATTCACTGATTTGACTGGCTGGTGATTTTTATGTTCTTAACAGTAGTTAAATAAACATTGTCTTAAAATACCTCTCTTATTCCAGTGGTCTAACAAGACTGGACTGATGTTTAGCACTAAAGAAAAATGACCTTTAAATTCAAAAATAAGTTTTGACACCAATTACTTGTTATGCTGGTTTTTTATATGCTAAGCACTAAAAAGAAGGTTTAGGGTAAATATTTTTACCTTCTAGTTCTTAAGCCTTGGAATTCACCACAGACAGGCAATAACATTGTTGCAGACTATGCCGATATTAAAATCCCGATGAGAGCACTGATTTAGCCCCTTCGTTTTTAATGATTGGTAATTAAGAGATCATGAGATCACATAAGAAATACCTACTCGTAACACTTTTTGAAGCAGGAGGAGTCAGACTGAAGATTTAATTGGAAGCTTCACATTTCAGGATGAAATCCGTGAGTATTAATTATTTAAATATTTATTTACAATACATCAAGATGCCATATGAACTACACAAGCAAACCGGTCGATTGCTGTATTGCAAACTTTTTGGTCCTTGTTAAGAACGAAAACTCTAAAACATTTTTGCTTTTGTACCCAGCTTCACACAGTTTACCTAACCTGCAGTTCAAGTACACTGGAAGGACTTCTCTTATGCCACACATAAATAAGACCAGATGCTTCACTGTGGTTGTCAAGGTATATTTCATTGTTTTGGTATTTATATTAAGCATATTGAAATGATGCACTATATATACACAAGTGAAATCATTATAAGAACACGGGGCGGGGGGGAAAGCAACTTTGAATCTCAAGGATCATTTCGTATCTTTGTTCAGAATATTCTTTTATTCATTTATCCTGCCTTCTTTTCCTTTATAGTTACTATATTAATGTGATTCTATCCTTTAATTACATACACTAAATAGAACTCCTCTTTCTCTCTGTCTTCCCATCTCAAACGACTGGACATATTTTACTTGGTTGTGCTGGTTTTGGCAGGGATAGGGTTAATTTTCTTCCCAGTAGCTAGTATGGGGCTGTGTTTTGGATTTGTGCTGGAAACAGTGCTGATAACACAGCGATGCTTTCGTCACTGCTGAGCAGTGCTGACACACAGTCAAGGCCTTTTCTGCTCCCCACCCCACCCGCCAGCGGGCTGGGGGGCACGGGAAGCTGGGAGGGGACACAGCCGGGACAGCTGACCCCAGATGCCCAAAGGGATATTCCACACCATATGGCGTCACGCTCAGCGTATAGAGCTGGGAGAAGAAGGAAGGGGGGACATTCAGAGTTATGGTGTTTTGTCTTCCCAAGTAACTGTTACACATGACAGAGCTCTGTTTTCCTGGAAATAGCCGAACTTCTGCCAACAGTCTGCCAACGGGAAGTGGTGAATGAATTCCTGGTTTTGCTTTGCTTGCACGCATGGCTTTTGCTTTGCATAGTAAAATGCCTTCACCGCAAACCACAAGTTTTACTCACTTTTACCCTTCCGATTCTCTCCCCCATCCCGCTGTGAGGGAGCGAACGAGCAACTGTGTGCTGCTTAGTTGTTGGCAGAGGTTAAACCATGACACCAGTCCAGGTTATTCCTGTGCAAACAGCAACTATGTCAGCTCCATTTTCAAGAAGTTGCTACGCCCACAGAATAGGTTTTACCACCCTTTCAAAGTGGTGGGGAAATGTCTCACCTCTCTCCAGTTCCGGTTGTGTAATTCACTTATAGTGAAAAGAAAGCAGTCATTTGTGTTCAAACCTGACCTGTCCCTTGACTTCTCCAATTCACATTTTCCTCTACTGCTTTACTTCCGTAAAGCCTAAATCCACAACTGAACTCAGCAACAATTACTATGGTCATTACAAGGTCAGCAAACACAGACAGATCTCTGCAAGGAATGACCAAGAAAGAAAAGGAATTTTCAAAAGATGTCAGGCGAAGGACTAATTTAAGTTGATGAGGTAAGGATAAGCTTATCCACCCACTGCTTATTTTCACCTTTGGACAGGTTGACCACATCTATGTTACGTGTTTTTGAAGTCTCTCGTAGATACTAAACAGCATCCTATTACAGAAGAAAACCCAAGAATTTTCCTTCAAACTTCACATAGAAGCATATAATTCTGTTTTTGATTCTTCCTCAGTGTAATATAAATTGAACTTCTTAGGAAAGCCATGCCAGATCTTTCAAAGACTGCTCAGTCTCCCTCCTTCCCCAGCCTGTTCTGGCCACAACTGCAGGCTAGCTTTGGTGGGACAATGGCTTTCCAACAGCCAGGAGTAGGAAAAGTCACTAAGTCACTACCACATGTTGTCCTCAGCAACTTCCAACTTTAATAATGCCTAAAACAAATCCTGCAAACTAACAGGCCTAAAAGCTTTGACAGCTTTTGCTCTTGGCAACCAAACATAAGAAGTAATTGCAACAGGACACATCTCTCAGCTACAGTGAGTGCATCCATGAACTGCCAGTGCATCCATGAACTCCCAGATGTGACGTTCGGCGCTTCATCCGGACAAAAGGTATTACCACAAGTTTCACATATGCTACCCAAACTCCCTACCTAGAAATCTTAGCTCTTACATTTGCAGTCCTCAAAAACCCACTGAAAACCTGCCAAACAAGCTGACAGCTACCACGATCCCAATATGCAAATACACTAAGTTTTTCCATCCCAGAACTTATCCTTGAACAGTTCAGCACATCACTAATTGAAAGTAAATAAAGGTTTTAATGATTTGAGCCTATATAAACCTTTTCTCAATTCAAAAGCTACAAGCCTCCTAAGGATAAAAAACACTTGCATAAAATCACTGCAGCACAGCACAATCAATCCCTCTATCTCCATTTGTTTGCTTTAGCACTTTACAAGGTTCCCTCAATTCTCGGGTCCAGATCAATCATTTGTTAAAGAAAGAAATGAACAGGCTTGGGTGCCTCAGCAGAATACTGATAAGAAACAGTGTCAGCTCATTTTAACTGAGGACAAGAGCCAACTTAGAAAGATTTTTTTTTCCCCCTCTTCTCTTCCTTAGTAGAAGACTTGATAAAACCTACCACCAAGGTGAACAAGAAGGAAGAAAGGAAAAAAGATGTTTCCTATCAACTCATTTATGCTCCTCATGTGGCTTTTATTAAGTATTTTAGCATTGCTTTTTGAAATGATTTGTTGTATTGTCATATACAGTGACAGTATATTCTTCTTATTATCTATCCTCAGCATTATTGGTTGAATATTTATTCAAGACTACACCGTTGCAAACCTATCACTTTAAATGCCTTAACTGATCAGGTCAAGGAATGCACGAGAAATGGACACGTTCATTACAAGCAGATGAAGGACTACAGTAAAAACAGTGTTGAGTCTGAGCAACTTACTTCATACCTGGACTACGATAGCTTTTAGTGCTGAGACTAAAGGACGAGCATATCATGAGTTACAAGAGCTGTAAATAAGCACAGGACTCTCATCACTAGAGTATGGGAAGAAAATGTTATTCTTATGATTTAAACTTCTTAATTGCTTTCATTTCATTGCTTTCATTTACATTACATTAATTTCCTTTATACCAATGACCTCTCACTTTGACGTCTGCACCCAGTAACACCCCAGTGCCATCAGTAACTCTCTAGCATTCAAAAAACACTGCTTCCAGCCATGTTTACAGATCAGCTGCTAAAACTGCAAAAGCAAACAGCAGCACTATAAATACAGTTGGAAGCCTGATGAGGTCAAATACTATCTGACTGGTACCATGTGAAATGAGCTTCTACTCTGCAACTGATAAAAGGAATTATCTAGGAAATGGTGCAATACACACTGAAAGTCGCTGAAATTCCATACAGGGACAACGCTTAAACCAAAGTGTTAGTTTGGTTTACTTTACTCTTTTTGCACACATTGCTTGCTGGATGCCTTATCTCTATTTGCTCTTTTCCACTACAATTTATTACCCTAGTCAAAGGGTCACGAAATACTTTGGCTTTCCACTAGAACTTAACAAGTGTTTCTCCTGTCTTTCCCACTGAAGAACTAAGGAAGCTGCATAGAAGTTGCAGTGGAACACTGATTGATATTCTCTTCCATATTACAAAGACAAGTCATATGCATTTGGAGGAAGATGTTCTATTTTCAGACATGCCAAATGACTGACTGCAATTCTACTTGACGACACCAGAATGACATAATACGACTTCTATCACTTAGCAAATTCCCCCTGGTCCTGGTTTCCCAGCAAATGTTCTTTTTCTGATCATAGAAGATGCCAGTTTAATCCTCCCTGAAGCAATAGCTGAAGAAAACAGGCAGCTTCATGGGGTATCATACAGAGACATGTTCCTTGCCTACTTCTGCAAGGAACTTTCTCTACAGCGATGAGGGCTAACAGAGTACTGCTATTCAAGAGCTGTATCTCTGCTCTACATCTCTGTAAAGTGACATCTGTGCTCTACATCAGCTTTTCCACTTTTTCTCAGTCTTCTCCCAAGCAGTCTCTATGCAGATGATCACATACAGTACTGATTCAGCCATGCTTCAAGTTGTCCAGTTCTCTCTCCTGAGATGGTATACATGACCTGTCTCAACTTCTCAGCATCCATGAGGAATAGTCTAGGTAAAATTTTATCCTATAATGCAGGCATGCAGAGTAAATGCCAAATGACTGACATTGTTGTATAGTACTGAATTAACTGGTATACTTTAACTGGGTAGCCTGATGTTTCACTCCAAGTAGTAGGTTAGATTCTTCTTAGGAGCATTATTAACTGGATTCAACTTCATTTTCTATCAGGATACACCAGCTGCAGGGAAAAGACAGCCTCAGACCACTTTAAACTGTCTCCCATAGCCTGACCTTCCTTTTCTCTCCCTCCCTGTTTTTCCTATCCAATTTCCATTTTTCTAGCAATCCTATATTACTTTCTTGGGATCATACAAAAATTATTAAATTGTTAATGTAGAAACAAAATAATTAAAAATTGGGCGTTGGACTAGATGACCTTTAAAGGTCCCTGCCAACCCAAACTATTCTATGATTCTATACTTTGTTCTATGCACGATCATACAGAGTCACAATAGCCTGTACATCAAAACGGGGCTCTGCAATGTAGATAAATAAATGAGGATGGAAGGAAACTAGTTCACGAAGGCAGCCTGAAGAGGGGTTTCCTGTGGGCTGCCCCAAGTTGTACCAGGCTCTTTGCAAGTGCGTGGCAACCAGATCAGGAATTGGCTCTGAGGCTCTGGGACCTCAGCATGAGCAATACACAGCTGCAAGAGCCTTCCACCTCTCTGAGCTCCGGATGCTGATGCTAATACCTCCTCATCTGTGCTACAGGCACAAGTAGATTTACTTGCCACAGGTGGGATGAATTAGTGCATCTCATCAAAAAAACCCCAAAACCAACCAACCCCAAAGCCCTCAATTCCCCCCCACAAGAAGGCATAGATTCTAAGCCATCACAGCATTCCTTGGGAGTTAAAGTCTCTGCCCCTTTGAATTTAAGGCTGAATGGCACTTTTCGCAAATCCCTGTTCATCACAACTGTCTATTGCTGTCAGTACATAACACAGATTTGCAGAATTCCTACAAATGTATATGTTTGGTCATTCATAGCTTTTTTCCTACTTCCTCATACTGCAAGCACACAGAATCCAAACTCCTGCATAGAAAACAAACCCATTAATCCAATGTACTCCAAGTGCTGTTAAGAGTTTAGCAGTTTTCAAATAAAATCAAATTAAAAAAAAAAAAATAGGCAAAATCCAGCAAGGTGTGGATGAGAAAGTAACGTGGAAACATTTCCAACAACCACTGAAATTTTGATGCTGGGGCAAGAGGAGAGAGATTATGTTGACAGAACATATTAGAAAGTATCTATATACAGTACATACGTATGTATAAACACACACACATATAAAGGACTTATCTGTGATATCACTGTATTCACAGATTTACTTTTTAGCTGGTTCACAAGAAAGTTCTGGCCATCATTGACTAATGCAACCAGATTAATATATTTTGCATTTTGAGAGTTCTTCAGTAGAGGAAGCTAGCATCTTCCTACAGTAGCATTTTCCAGAAATTTCTTCAGTGCATCAAAACTTCTGTAGCACTTCTTAACCAAAAATATGGTTTCTCTGTCAAAATGAAAATCAGTGGATCTTTATATCAGATGTTTGCTTACGCAAACAGAAATAAGAGAGTTATCCCCAGCTGCTTGCTTTTGTTAAATAAATGGACATGTAGGCTCAAAAACTTTTATGAGCTCTCAACTCAGTCTCTCAAAAATGCTGTTTTATCACAAATGTCACTGACTACGTGTTCTGAAGATCACAAATCCAAATGAAAGAGGAGGACAACTTTCCATCATTGGATTTTTTTCAGCCAGCTTTACAAGCAGTGCATATATTCCTCAGTGCAGCTTTACTGGAAATTATCTGAACAAGTCAGTTCTTTCTCCAAGGCTACAGGTAATAATAAAAAGCTACCTATAAATCAACCAAACAAGCTTCAAGAAACTTAAAGAAAACAAATTGATGCGTTATGTCAGTAGTGATCTTACTGGTTCAGGTAACACCCATTTCCCAGCCTCCTTATTTTCTGTCATGAGAATGGTATACCAAGTATCGAAGCACTTGTATATTCAGTGTGTGACAGCTAGGGCTGCCCTTTTCCTTTTTCTGTTCTTTTTTTGACAAGATTGCTATTTCCACAGAGACTTGTAAGATTAATGAGGAAGAAAACAAAAACAGTAGAGCAAGCATATTAGACAACATGAATGAGTCAAACATATTCAATGTATTCCTCTCCTACTGTCAGACCAAGCCATTACAAATCTGGCAGCTGACTTCCACAGCCAAATTATTATGAAGAAAAAAGCCATTATCCTGGTAATGGACATTAATTGATAGCACAGCTAATTTAGTGGAAATTATTGGCCTGTAAAGGTGTGCAGAGAAGTAAGGCAAAAGCTTAGCCTAGCTAAAGAGCAGTAGCAGTGTTGGTTTTTTCCTAATCTTCCTAGTTTGAGATGGTGTTCACATTTGCCTATTTAGGAATAATCATTTTTGCTTGTAACCTACGTTCTACAGATAAAGAGAAGCTCAGTTCTCCTTATTTCACCCATTTCATCGTTCATTTAGAATTTCATTTATTGTAAACATATTTCATAAGTCTGACTGAAGGTTTTTAATTTTACTTAAAGGAACTATACAACTATTAAATTGTATTTATCAGATTTCTAAGCAAAGATACTCTTAGATACTCAAATCTAGAAAAGTGCAGTTGTGACAGGAAACATGTATTTATTTTGTTAAAGAATACATACATATGTGATGGAATGGAGGGGGACAAGAGGAAGAAAGGACTCTGTACACAAACAACCTTAAACAGAAGAACAACAGTTGTTCCCTCCTTGAGACAGTGACCTAACAAATAAAAGACAAGGCTTAAAAGCACCACTGAATGTCAGACTCCAAGGAACTTACAAACCCAAAGCTTTCCTTAGTCTTCACTCCGAGTTTCCCTTTTCCATATATTCTCACTATTTCTCCTCCCTTTCTCTCTCCTTCTGTCAGCAGCCAATTTCTGTGCTCTGCAGTAACAAGAGCTCTGCTAACTGTACTCCAGCGCCCGCCTGTTCAGCATTGCTGCCCCTTGATTGGTGCCCCCCGTTGTTGTACCCTCTGAGCAATTAGCCAGCCTGCTAATTTCGCTTTCCTCTGTGTAACGTGTTTTATGGAGGAGAATCACTGGCTCTTACAACACAAGATGTGGCAGCTTTACTATATCCCATACCAGCATCACCACCTGCTCCACCAGTGCTGTGCAACCCAGTGTGAAGGGATATTAAGAGCTGGTATAAAGTGCTGCCAAAGCAATTTGGACCAAACCCAGTTTTCAGGCCTTAACATTTCCTGCAAATCTGTCCTCCTCCTGAAAATCTGAAAGTCCAGATTTTGGTCTGCTCTAGCTTCTGCTTTGCTACAGAGAACTGTATGTACTGCTCGGAAACGGGTGGCGACTCCCAGAAAGGCTGGCTCCAGTGCATCATAGCATCGGAGAGGGTGAGAGAACCGCCTCTAGGTTCCTCATTTCTCCCACTGGACTCCGGTTGTTGACACCCCGACCTGTTAAGAGAAAGCAAGGATATAACTGCAACTGAGCTTCCTTCCCTCTATCACTGCCCCGTTCATAAAATATCTGGAAGATACTTTCTCCAGCAAGACAGACATCAGAGACAAAGCACTGCACCACTGGCAAGACCATGCTTTTCACTCTGCTCTGCAGCATTCAGGCACAGGACATCAGACTCCTTACCCCATATGTTAAACCCAGGCTTCCCCAAGACCTCTTCTGTTCAGCATGATTTTCTTTCCCCTCATTCTTTAAACCACAAACCTCACAAGACTCTGCACAGTTTTCTGCAGCCTCTATTTTGGTGGTGTCTTAAATCAATTGCAGGGGAATCAGACCATCCTTCCTTTCATTATTTTTTATTGTTCACTTCAAGTAACGTACATTTAAGTGGCACAAGCATTTCCTTATAACCTAGAAATTCAGAGACAGTACTGTAGTTGGAAATTACACCTCAGAAAACAGCTCTAGGACTCACAACTGTCAAGTCTTGGTGTGGAAGAATTAACTCATTAACACACCGCTGTATTGAACAAGTACCACTGGCCATAGCAATTTCCAATTGCACTACTTTCAGTTGCCACTCCAAACTGACTGGAACTGCTGCCTTTCTTTTAATCTGTTTATTTACTTGGGATGGACTGACTGACTTTTCCATGTATTCCCTTTAAATTCTTTGAGCTAATCCCAGTGTCTTGGATAATCAAGCCTTTAACTGAAACTCTATATTCAAATTCACATTCTGGAAATAGCAATAGTGCATCACAATAGCCATTAATGCTGCACGTTCTGCGTATACCTACCTCCTTCTTTTCTCTCCATCTGTTGCATACAAACACACACACTCCATCAAAGCGCAGGGAAAAAAAAAATTGTTTTGCCATTAATTAAACCAGACAATGGGAAACCAATGGGGGAAAAAAAACCTGACAAAATATAGCAGGGAGTGAAAGAATTAAGTAATCTACCTAAAGAAAAACAGACAACATCAAGTTGCCAGAGCTTGTCAGCTACACTGTGGTAACATACTACACACGCACTCTTTCAACAACGGCCAGGGCTCATACATCTTCCCTTCTAATGGACACAGCACACAGTCAGAGATTGCAGCTCAGCTAATAACCAATTTTTTTAAGACAAGTTACACACAACAGCAATACATTTCAGATACATTTTTGGATAATGAGTATAACTGATTTTTTTTTTTTTAACAGGGTAGCCACACGACATTTGAGGTGATTTTCTGATTCTTATCATGACTGCTTTGTAACGTAAATCCAGTTTGAAATTTTGCAAGGAGATGGCTGCTCAAAACCCAGTGTTTCCCCTCAGACTGTGCAAATTCATCAGAACTGAAGCAAGCAGAAACTTGCCAATTGAGAATAGATAGCACACACTTTCATTGACGTTTCAACGATAGATTTAAGCACCTAGTCTAGCCCAATTGCATGCATGTGAGTCACAACCTCAATTTTCCTATTTACAATGTGTAAAAAAATAATCACTGATTCCTTCATTAGCAGTCTTCTGAACCATGCTAAGGAGTAAACCTACATAAAAGAGTTAGATAAATGTAAAAAATTAGCCATATATTGTAATGCCTGTATCATGGATTTCAGAGTGAACCAAACATTCTTGTGAGACAGGAAAGGACTACATTCCTTGTTTACTACACTGCTAGTTGTTAACAATTTAATACACTGTCTGTAACATGACATATTAGATCTAGAGCTTTCAGACCAACATTAACACTCTCTTCTGGAACTGAAAGAAACAGACCTGTGCTTTAAAGCTGAAGAGAAAGGCTCGATTACCAGTAAAGTAAAATGGGCTTGTATTAAATATTTGCTGTGAAGCTTTCTGCAGACGTGCCAGTATAAGAGCACTGGAGCAATGGTATTTTCTCTAGGTAGCTACGGATTTAATAAAATGTTGTCAGTAACAAGCCAGGAAATTGAGTTCTTCATCAATAATATTTGCTATACAGAAAAAAATCAAACACCATTGAATCATTTTATGACTTCACTCAGTACAGATCCACTTCAAATACCAAAAGTAAAAGACAGTATTTAATTGAGCATCTTTAAAAAGATAAGTCTCTGCAATGAATAAAGGGCTCATCTAGATCCCCATGCAAAATAAACTGCAGTAGCTGTCGAGCATGGCAAATGAAGACATCATCTGTGACCTGACTCATGCAAGGGCTCTATACCACCCCTAAACATGAGACTGACAGCACAACTGCTGAAACCATACTCCACCACAAGTTTAGGAGATCTCCAGACAGAAGGAATAACTTAGAGATTAAATAGAAACAAACAAAGAGAAAGAAAAACAGATAATCTGAGTTTATGAGCACATGACCTTAGCCAGCCCTGCAGTGGAATCCCAGAAACACCAACAGCTTGATTCAAATCCCACTGGAGTCAATGGAGAAGCTCCTACTCACTTCCACAGTCTCTGATTGCACTGAATTTCCTGCAGATATTAAGCTCTTTGTAGATTTGTACCTATCCTTACTACTATAAATATATATTTTGCAAGCAGTACCCATACACTCAAACTTTTTATCCCAAATCCAGATTTTTTTAAACAAACTTGTTTCTATTTTTCCTAATTTGTCTTCTTAAAGAACTTAACATTCTTTCTGTAAAAGGAATGAATTAATAAGAAAGAGCAATATATACAGTCGAGCAGCTGTGAATTCAAAATAAGGGAAAAAAATCTGGAAACACAGTCAGTTAAACACTGGCTTGGTTTTATACTCGAATGCAGCCTTTGTGAAGTTTGGAAAAAAATGATCAATCAAGGAAAAAAAAAAAAAACAGGAATCTGTCGAACCTGTGACCTTTTAAAAAAATTATAGTGGTCTCACAGTGACACTGGATAGCTCCTTCAGCACCCTCAGATGCATCCCACCCGGTCCCCTGAATTCCAGTACATCTGGATAACTTAAGTCCTCTCAACTCAATCTTACTCTTCAATAGGTAATTTTTTTGCTCCCACAGACTCTGCTAGGAAGCTCTGGGACCTCAAAGGCCAGGCAGCAGACCTTCTCAGTGAAAACCAAGGCAAAGAAAGCATTCAGTACCTCAGTCTTTTCCATGCCCTTGGTCACTAGGTCTCCTGCCCCAGTGAGCAGTCGGACCACATTTTCCTCAGCCTTCTTTTTGGTACCAGTATACTTGCAGCAGCCCTTCTTGGCACCCTTCACATCCCTTACTCAGTCCAACCCCAGCCAAGCTCTGGCTTTCCTATCTCCACCTCTGCCATCTGCAGGCAATGGCTCTATATTCCTCCTACATAACCCATCCTTGCTTCCACCTTCTAAACACTTGCTTTCTATGTCCAAGCTCTGCCAGGAGTTCCCTGTCCATCCATGCTGGCCTTCTGCTACATTTGCTTCACTTTCTGCAACTGCAATGCACTGTTCTTTTGTCTTCGGCAGGTAGTCCATGAAGACTGATGAGCTCTTCTGGGCCTCTCTGCCTTCCAGGGCAGTCACCCATGAGATCCTGACAAGCAGATCTTTGAAGAAGCCAAAGTCTGCTCTCTTGAAGCCCAGGGTTGTGATGCCACTATTTTTCTTGCTCACTTAAGACTTTAACCTCCAACAAACTTCTTCTAAAGATATACATGAAAGGAATTTAAACATCTACCTTGGCTACCTTTGCTTACCACTGCTCTCCCAAGGTTTCCATAGCTCCTAAGCACTAAGTTCACAGGTGCCTAAGCACTAAGTTTGGCAACATCTCTCCAAGACCCACAAACTACACAAAGTTAAATAAAAAGTACAGTACTAAGACAGTAGGAATTCATGTTCTGGGTTTCACAAGTCATCTACTCCTGTGAGTTCTCACATAACATAGGCCAGATCTAGAAAAGTCATGAGCAGACCTAACAGAATTTCAAACTCCTTCAAACCATGTTTTTCAGCTGACGCCACCGTATTTTGCAAGAAAGTGATTCAAATCACCTCAGGCAAGGGCAGCTGTTGAGCATTTCCGTTGCACTGCTGATTTCTGTTTAAAAAATCTGACAGCAAAGGGGTTTGTTTTACATTTATTTAATCCATCAATAGTGGTCATTCAGATACTGAAGTTGTAGAATAGTAGTCTGAAATAGTTAGAAGTGTAACTGCACTTCATTATGAGGTCTCCTCAAGCTTATTGATGCTACTTGAATGACTGAATGTATTTCCCTTCATATCCTAGTAACAGCAGCTCTAAAACGTATTATTTAATTTGAGACAAGCTTTTTCCACAATAGGAAACATTTCACCTTGGAAGATGGTAATGAATTAAACAATAAATTTTGCCATACTGTTTAGAGAAAGGCATAGTGGGGTCTTACGTGTTTACAGCATTTTAAAGTCTGGACTCCATTATGACAGAAAACTGCATAATTACAATACCTCTATCATGATGGGAGACTGTAATCTTCACCCTGAAAGCACTGTCTGGGATTATGCAATGTGTTCAGTAGACATAATACAACAACACACATACAGCGAAACATTCTGAGGAATTAACAACAACTCTGGAAAAATATATCTGAAGTGGTCTGGAACTTTCCACACATAGTGGGGTTTTTATACTTCCTTCCAACTCAGATAAGAAACAGTTAAATTATTTTTAATCATCATGCAGTATTTTAGCTAATAAATTGTTGTAAACACCAAATTAAATTCTCTGCCAATGAATTAAATTGAAACAAATGAAAATGTTTTGATGAAGCAAAGTTGGATAAGTAGTGCAGGACAAATATCCAGACCAAAAGAATTAAAAGCAAGCAATAGATTTTGGTAGGCTATTAAAGATTTAATTAATTGTCAACTCAAAAAGTATACAATACTAAAACCATCTGTAATACTGAAAAAAATTAAGGGAAGGGAAAGTGTAAAAGTCAGTAACATTTTTATTAAAAACAAATCCTTTTCATATACACAGGATTAAACATTTACAACTAAACCACACAACACAGCATTTCCATCTGTGCCAGTGGTCCTGACACAAGTGTTAAGAGTCTCATCTGACTCCCTACATGAAGAAAAAAAACCCAATTAAAAAAAAAACAAACTAAATGTAAACCTTGAGTGCTGCAGAATTAATTCAGATAAGAATTTCACTATAAAAGCCTAGGCAAAGTCATTAATAGAGATCTCATTTTGGATATAGTTGTTTCAGAACTGGACTGTTTGCCCTTGAGCAGCTGGCACAAGTCTAGCTCACTAAATGTTCCAGCAGGAGCCTGCAGCTCCTACCTTCATGGCAGCACTGTCTCTGAAGTTCATTTCTTCCAAGTTGAGAAGGCCATATTTATAATATGTACCAAATCCCTTGTCCCTCCACGTCAGCCCACAGAAGTGGAATTGCAGGCTAGAAGCAGCCTTCTAGATCACGCTGACTGCTGACACAATGGGCAGGAAGGGTCTTTAAAAGGATGGGGTTTCTGGTGCTCCTGTAAACACAGTTCCCTAATACCTATTATCTGTAGGTATTAATCAAAAACTTGATTGGACACAAATACTGTTATTGTAATGTTGAGAGTGACACAAAATTAAAATAAAAAGCAGTCTTTCAAATAATTTCTATTTTAACTTCTGGATGTTTTCTTACTAGGTTTCTCCACCAGTGGTTTAAAACTTCCGTATTTTAACATTCCGGAGTGGGGAGGACATCTCTTAAGAAAATTGTAATCCTCAAACTAATTGTAGACCACTTTCAAGCTTGATGCATATCTACCTAAGCTTGTTAAAACAATTACCTCGTCTTCTTACCACTTCATCGATCATTTACTCCTCAACAGGGATATCAACAGTTATGATAGCCAACAGTAAGAAGAAGAATCTCAGAAGGTAAAACCTCTTTTTTCAGGCCTTAAACTGTTCTCTGAGTAGTATAGATCAGGACATAACCATTAAGAGAGTAAATTTCGCCAGCTCTACCTACTGAGAGATTTCTTGTATGTTGATCTTCAGACGCAAGCGCTTGTGTCATAGCCTGATTCGGTAAGATGACTTCCAGTAGTTCACAGCTTTTGTTTAGCACAAAAAGCTCTCTACAACTACCTGAAAGGGGGTTGTGGTGACGAGGGTGTTGGCCTCTTCTCCCAAGTAACTAGTGACAGGACAAGAGGAAATGGCCTCAAGTTGCGCCAGGGGAGGTTTAGATTGGATATTAGGAAAAATTTCTGCACCAAGAGAGAGGTCAGGCATTGGAACAGGCTGCCCAGGGAGGGGGGGGAGTCACCATCTCTGGAAGTGTTCAAAAAACGTGTGGATGTGGCACTTCAGGACATGGTCTAGGGGACATGGTGGCGCTGGATTAATGGTTGGACTTGATGATCTTGAAGGTCCTTTCCAACCTAGTGATTCTGTGAGATTCTGTGAAATACTATGCTACAGTCACAAGCAAAACATTAGACTTAATCCAAAATGATACACGGAAAGAATGAAGGAGCTGCACTACCAGCTTTGCTTTTTCATCATTCATACCTTCATTTCTGAGCTCTGTTCACTGAAGAGAAAATCCATGTTAGAAGGAAGCGAATTAAAGAATGAATTGCCAAGGCAAGGCACAGATTCAATACAAATGCAACACCCCCTTGATCTCCTCTGGAAGGAAACAGGGAACAGCCAGAAGAAAGGGTGTGCTGCTGAGGTCTTTGTGGCTCCTCAGATCAATGGAAGTATGCTCCCAGTAGCTGCGTCTCAACACTTGAGACATGTGGAAGGAAAAAAAAAATAGTATCAGGATAGGACAAAGCCAGGCAAGACTTCTAAGCTACACATACACTCCTGTAATGCTCACCACATTGATCACACACCCCCACAGCCCTCTGCCCACACTGTCCAAATGCCCATACAGGGGAAGCAAGAAGCCTTCGTTTAACTCCTAATATGCTAATTCTTTCTGATTTATCTGTGTTGAACACAGTAGGTTAGCCCTATATGACAAACAGAGGAAAGTGCTCATAAATCAAGCACAAGTTAGCACAGCAATGTACATTGCTTTTTTTTTTTTTTTTTGTTTTGGTCTTTCCATTGTCTTCCAAAGAGGGGAAAAACTAGTCCTGTCAGTAGCTATTGGAAATGATCCATAATAGCCATGATCTGCTAAAAAGGTAATCTGTTCAAAAAAACTACTATATTTAGCAAACCTGACTTTGGGCAGTTTGCCTTAGCTGTCCACAGTTCACGGATAATTCTTCCTGTGCTTACAGGCTTTGTAACCCATAACTACACAGCTGATCTTTAATCCTCACGTCTGCCTTCCATCCATCCTCTACCAGTAAAACAACAGCCTGTAAAAGAGCTGCCTCTTTTTTCAAATGAAAAATGGCCTAAATTATGGTCTCCTTCTTACCATTTTATTTCAGGACACAAAAGTAAAAAACAAACAAACAAAACCCAAAGTTTTATAACTACCACATCTGGAGCATGAGCAGGGGAGGAAATCAATGGTAATACTGGGAAATTCCCTTTTCAGCGTCTCAAAAGTAATCTCCTATGTTCCAAGCGAATCAGCTACTGTAAATGAGCTATTTCTCCACTTAGGCTGTAATTCTCTGGCAGGTCCTGTACCCATTGAAAAATATGCTGATTATTAACTTTTCTTTGAACAAAATGTCCTGGAATGGAAATTCATCACTTCATTTATGTACAATAGAAACATGTTCAAAGGGAAACACCACCTGTTCCTAGCAGATGGTAAATTAGCATTGAAAAGGATCACCTGTACTGGAAACCCCATTTTCTAATTCTACCATCAGGAGGTAAATCAGCAATGTAAGTCACAATGAAGCGCTATCTGATTTAGCGCTTGCTTCTGCTCCAGGAGCATGCCTGTAGTGCATACTGCTCAGTGTCCATTCTCTTACACTGGTGCCCATTCATCAAACTTACAAGAAGTGTGCCAAGCCTGCATCATGGCAAAATGGACTTGGATGTAAGCCAAGTCCATTTACATTTATTAATGATCCTTGCTGAGGAATTTCAATACAAGATATACTAACCAACTTCAGGATTTCTTTATAAATACATGTAGTTACTATGCCCCTCACCTTTTTACTTTTTTTCTGTTTTTTTTTAAGGAGACATCTGGGATCAAAATCAAGATTGATGAAATCACCGGTCTCACTCTTGGTCTTCATCTGTAATGCCATCTGACAGTCATATGTGCAACAAAAATTGAAAGTAACCATGAACGATGTAAACATCATCAATCTTTAATGAGGCCTTAATATGTGATGCTTGTACTACACTGTGAGTCAGAGACCATATCCCTTTTCCAATCTCCAGCGCAGTTACAATACTCTGAAATTTTTTCATTGTTACCAAGGCTGCAAGAAAGTAAGGTAAGATGCTTTTGCACTTAAAGCACTTTTACTTTATTAAAAGCCTTTCTAATGTGAAAAATGCTCACACAGTCACTCTTGCGGCAGCTGCATTACTGTTATTTTCACCACTCCAAGTACAAAATGAGATTATGAAGGGGGTTCAAGATCTGGATTTAAATCCAATTCTGCAGCTTCTGAACGTGCATTAATGTAATATTGTAGGATTTGGAGGTACAGGCCTCAATAGCTTAATCTACAGCTTTTTCAAACATCTGGGTCATTGGCAATGTCACTGGTGCTTTTATTTTAACTAAATCAAGGGGATAATCAGAAGTATAATCCCTGATCAGTTACTTGCCTGCAAGTCACCAGAAACACACTTACAGCAATGAATCTATCTTGCTGTGGAAGGCCTTGGTACAGCAGCTTCTGTTAACCCTTTCAAAATATGGGGCATGCTGTTAAAAGAAAAAGCTGATGTCTTCAAGACTATCTGAATGATTTTGTAAGAACAAGGACTAGAGATCAAAAAGTGAAGCAGATCTCAAACTACCGCATCGAACACCTGCCCAAATTGCATTCAGTAAAGCTAGAGAGTTCTTAAAAATTAAATGTATTACATATATATCCTCTGCATATCCAATTCAGGCACTGAAATAAATGGCTGAGCCTGGGCTTACCAAGATGCAGGCTGTCAAAATGTCTGAAAACCCATCTGCGTTTGTAAGAACAGTATTGTGTTTGCCACCTGGTGGCTAGCTACCTGGATTCACTCTGTATTTAGCTTCCAAACCACTTGCATTAAAATAGTAAGTGGGCAGCGTGAAGAGAGCTCTCAGTTTATGGAAGTTCTCCTGCCTTGCTTTTATAGCATCCTTTTAACAAATGATACTTCTGCATTGTTTTTTTCTGTTTCCTACCTGATCAGGAAGACTATCAGCAGTACCACTGGGTTTGATGTCCAGATGCAGGCATGGAGTCAGAGAAGCGTATCAGTTCAATTGTGATGCACAGAACTGTGGTACTGGCTATAGCAGAAGATGAACCATTTGACCACTGCAGGCCTGGGCGTTTTTGCAAATGCTTCTGAAAGAAGCAAGCTCGCCACTCCAACACAAGAAAGCTGCACAATTGTTCTTCCTAACGTCAGCTAAACCACACAAACCCAATGATTCCTGTGGATATACAAACACGAATCCTTCTTTGACCTGTCTCAAATGCACACCAAGTATGCTTCAGAGTAAGCAAGTACTGCTGCTTCCTTCATCCCTTTTACTGCATCAGGTATTCATCCGCTATTCTGCTACAGAGCACGGCAAAAAGAACTGCCAGGTGGCCTTCACTGCTCACATAATTCTCCATCATGTTTCCCCTCACTCTCCTTCCCTCTCTATCCTTCTCCTCCTCTACCACCAGCACTTCCTGAAGGACCGCTCTCTGCTGTGCTCTGACCCCCTACCCCGTTCTATTACTATTTCAAGATTCTGTAAAAGTGGAAGAAACAGGCCAGAAACAACTACGCCTCCAGTCAGGGTAACGCAGCCATGCAACGGCGCTCTGATTGTGCAATGCTGGGCCGCACCAGGGCTCGCCGCGCTCCTGCTCTGCACTGCAACCGGTAACTGAGAAACCAGCAGCAACAGGACTCGCTTCCCTCCAGAGCCATTCTTTTTTCCATCATCTGAAGCACACCATTCAAAGCAAGCTCTAGTACACTGCCATATAAATACTGCCAACATATTTTATGCCTTTATCTCCGTTTTCCGTTTTTATATCAGCCTAGACTCTTGCTGGTTTTTATGGTCCCTATGGTACAATGAGTTGCCTATAGAAATACTCATGTCTTTCCCACAGGAAGTTAAAATTGATTCAATACTTTATTAGTACAAATGGTACTTTCTTACATGCATTTTTCTGCACTAGTCCACATTACATCTCACTGCCAAAGGTTCCACTGTGTTTTTTTATTTTTAACTTTCCCAGTGAAATTGAGGTGGAGGTAACACCTTAGAATTTGTATTTTATTAGGACCTTCTGAATTTCCTTGTTTTTCTTCTGATATTTGACAAATATAAATAGCAGCATTATATTTTATCAGTTTGCGGATTACCAATGACTTTACAGAACAGCAGCTCCTGTGCTGATGCCTGCCTTTCAGCCTAATTAAAGGTACACAGCATGCACAGCACACGTTCTGTCAGGCTATAATATAGGCTGTGTTCCTGCATGCAGATCATTTGGCATGCCAAACAATCACATGCACTGGACTAGGGCAGTACTCCTCAGCTTCAGCTTGGTGACACCTTATATAAATAAAGAAATGCCCACGTTATAAATATTGATGCAAACTCTGTAGCAGTCATAAAGATACATGTTTAGAACTTCCCTCTGTGTGTGTGTATATGAGTATTTCAAGAAGCTGACAAAACATATGATCTTGAAAATTAAGACTGTACCATTAATGGAGCAATACAATTCCTTGCATTGAACACTAATACTGTTTTCAATGTTTCATGTCTCTGTGCATGCTCTTCACACTGAAATGACATTAGCGATTACAGCTGACATAACTGACCCTTCTAATGTTGTTCTTTAGTGAGCCAATATTATAAAAAAAAAAAAAACCTGGCACATACCAGCCTGAAGATCTTTATAAAAATCTCTGCGCTGCCATGATACTTCCCCAAAACAGGCCAGCTAACATGTTAGAAGTGCTGAAATGCTCAAAATGCCCAAAATGATGGAAACCAAAGGACAAAATCACTAGGAGAGGGGAAACAAACAAACAAAACATCTCTCTTTCCATTTGGACTAATAAGAACCATGAAAATGTTCTGAACCGTAACAGAGTGATATGTAAAAATGACGAAATTATGCAAGTGATCCTATAGCAGCAATATACTTCACTAGTACAGCCCCTGAAGTAGCAGGTTGTTAGCTTGTGCTCCCGTCACTTGTCAACTTGTTAGCACTGCAGATAACATTGAGCTACTTGGATTGGAGAATATGATTCTATCCCCACAGAACTGAGGTGGTTTGGCAATAACTTGTTTAATGTTTTTTGTCTTATTCTTTTCCTTCGGCTTATGGTAAAGTCAGCAAACCCTTGATGCCAGAATTTCTGCACGGATCACACTTTTTTCCATTAAAAATTTCAAATTTAAGCCACATGCACCTTTTCCTTTCAGGAAACAGGGTGGAGTGTGCTGGAATTAAAATCTCAATATTCCATTTATCTCATTTTAACCTCAATAACAAGGCTTAGACATAATGTAATCTCTCCTGTCTACCTTTGATTGGCTTCACATGATCCAAACCAAACAGACCTCACTAAAAAAAAATCTCTTGCCAATTCAATAGGCCCCTTGTTACCCACTAACCACGCACATAGTTGCAGCTATATGTTTAAATAAGAATTTATCCAATATTTGAACTATCTGAAGATACCAATCCAGAAAGAAAACCTGTAATGACAAGCAACGTTTTTTTTTGTTCAAGAGATTGCCCTTTCTTTCAAATTATTAACATTTTATCAAGAACTGTTCTCGTAATTCACTTGCAAAGCCTGGACTTCAAATTGAAATGCATTGCAGCCTTTACTTGCCAAGCTGAAAATCCTCAGAGTTCTGCCTTTTACAAAAGTTGGCCTAAAGAAACATTTCAATACATGCTTTGCTGTCTCACAGTCATTGCTAATGAACCATTCTCTTCAGCTAAATTCCTACAGAAGATTTATTCAGGAGACACAGAAGAGCACTGTGCCTTCGCATGGCGTTAATTTTCAAAAAAAAAAAAACAAAAACCACAAACCAAAACAGAGACTGCCTTGCAAGTTCTTTGATTTTTCAGAGAAAAATAGTTATTTAATCACTGTGATATGTTATCAGAGACTATTTGTGGATGTTATCTGTCCCTTCCACTTCTGGAGGACATTAAAGGAAATCAACGTTACCTAACAGTCCACTGTGGTTGGCTAGGCACTAAGCTAAAGAGGAAGCTTAGCTTCCTAAAGGCACTAAAGTCAATGGAAAATTAAAGTTTATGTAAATGTACCACGCAATAGGGAAAATGAAAAGCCTTCCTGATTCTCCTTGTCACAGAATCACAGAATTTGAAGGGACCTCTGGACATCATTCGTTCCAGCCAACCCCTGTGCTCAGAGCATGGTCCACTACAGCGGGTTGCTCAGGACTAGGTCCAGTCAGGTTTTGAGTAGCTCCAGATACAAAAACTTCACCATTCTGGGTGCCTTGTTCCAGTGTTTGACCACTCTTCACAGTAAAAGTTTTTTTCTTACACTTCAGTTGAACTTCCTGTATTTCAGTTTGTACCCATTGCCTTTTACTTCAGCTAAGTAACCTTTTAACAAGTAGAAATAGTTTATACTTTAAAAACAATTATTTGGTGCAAACAAACTGAAAGAAAAATCTGGACCCCTTAACCTCCAGGTTACTGCAAAACATGGCCTTGGTCCCACCTTCCTTGCTTATGCATGGCTATTGGCAAGAAGAAGGAGGCCCATCCCAAGCGTAGCGATAGCGAGATTTTAAAGCCTTGCTGTACCTTGGATCATGTGTATGAAACAGAATTCCCCCTCAGACAGGACCAAGTACTATTACTCCCGCAACAAAGTCACGAACTTTAGGATTACAATAGTAAAAGTGTAATTTGCCCTCAGTCAGAGCAGTGCAGTTTGGGTTGTTTTGCAAGTTTGGGGTTACCCCGTACAGTACAAGCAACAGTACTGCAAACGAGAACGTGAAAAAAACATAAAAAGGCAAAGTGGTTGGAGGCAAGGAAAGGCTGAAGTTTTCTAGCTCTGAACATAAGCAAAAGGAATTATGCGCTAAACCAACAGTGCTACTAGAAATTCCAGACAAGAGCAGCAGAATGCAAAAAAAAAAACAACGCGACAGTTTGGCAAACAACCTTTTTTTTTCCCTTTCTCCTTGCTAACCTGGACTGTATTACTTCTGTAGTACTTTCAGCATTGTCCTGGCCAAACTTAAATACAGCAGCCTTCCCTCACAGTAGATTTTTCATCTGAAATGCTGTTTTAAAATTACAGCAGGCATACCAGAGAATTTATATCCTTTCAGTACTTAGCCTTCCTACAGAAAATAGGTATTAAGGACTCTATTAAAGGCTACCTGAGCAACACAAGCTTAACTAGGTTCACACAGACTGTCACCAAAGACAAAGGAAAAGTTGCTGAGCCATCACAAGTAGGGTGGTTTTCCCTGCGACCTGTCCTAGCACAAGCTGAGCTGGTAATTTAGGCAGGTTCCATAGAGGCATAGATTACACGTCCCAGAGATGTTGGATGCTTTTCTCAACATGCTGGACCTTCTCTAGCTTCATGCTAAAACTCTGATGGAAAACTTGTCTCAACTATTCTCTGACAGTCTCAGAGAGGTTCTAGCACAGGGTGTGCACATCACCATTCAGTCTTCGTCATACACGCTGCCAACAACAAGCATGAACAGTGGGAGGACTTCAGATCTTCATGCCTGGTCCAGTAACCTTAGTCCTTATACAGAAACACCATCCTTTCTGGGAGAAAGGGATTCAGAGGGTGGAAGTTGATCCCCTCTGTTCACTCCTCCTCTTCTCTTCAGAGCTTCCTTTTACTTCTAATGAATTTTATAATTAAAGCTGCAACGTTTTAAGGACTCCGTTGAGATCAGCCTAACAGCTACCTCATGCTGACTGCTAAACACTGACCATTCAGCTCGATTCAGACCTACATCTGCCATCCTCTGAGCTATCTTTATTGTCCTTCTCTCGGATAGTCTGAATAAAGAAGATTACAAAAATATATTCATTCTCTCTCAAAGTGAACAAATTTAATTTCCTTCATGCATAACCCAACACTCACATATGAATGAAGTATCTCTATAAAGAACCAGAGGAGGTTTCCAGTTTAGATGGCTTATGTCCACCCACCAGCAGAAATGATGAGAAGTACAGCTTGTACATCTACACTCTGTCACACAGATCTTTTTATCTGTAGACATTTCTGTATTGTAATTTTCATCTCCAGGATCCTGCTTATCAGCCTGTCCAATATTTCAAATAAAAGATTTCTTGTATTAAAGTCATGCAAAGTTAAAAAAACGCAGGGGGAGTTATCCCAGTAGGTCTCTTTTGTGTAGCACAATGCAGCTGTAACTGTGGAATGCCTGCCACCTACTCCATCACGGGTTTGATTGGCAGCTGCTTCAGTAAAACAATAGCAGCTATGCAGATGCTAATGCAAGACAATGGCTTGACATGCTGAACCATAGTTCAGCATAGTTACATTGTGCTTGAAATCTGACTGAAGTGATAATATTGGAATGACAGTTAGAATGCTTTTTATCTCCTATTCTTATTGTGTTTCTACATAACTTTACTACATTACCTAAGTTAAAAATGACTGACCATCCCATAGTGCTGTAATATAAAAAGTGGTTTTACACAATTGTTTTACTTGCATTGTAAATCTCTTTAATGTATCTTTTCAAACCCCCCAAGTGGACCTTGTTTTTCAGATTGATCTTTAAATGCCTTTTATTACTTAGCATTCTGAGACCACAAAGGAAGGCGTTATTTTCAGATCGTGAACTTGACTGGGCAGTAAGTTCAGAAAATACAGATAAAACCAAAAGACTAGCAAGATCTGTTCCACCTTTAGGTAATGTCCTCCTTTAAAGGATCTCTGTACTATCATTAATTTATTTGCTTAAAACTGAAACTTTGAAGACATGTACTTGTACGTGAATATATATTTATTGCCCCAAATAGCAAAGAAATTATGCATCCAGTATATGAACATTCAACAGTAACAGAGCACTAAATGCTAAAAGACAATGAAGGTTGTTCTACAACGTTTATGTTTACTTTAGATGCTTCTGATTAGAGTTATCTGTTTATGTTTTCATAGACAAACTAATCTGGAATATTGAGTTACACAAGTCTCAGATGTCACTTAATAATGATAACTATGATGAATAATCAATCAAAAGATACAGTGGTTTGACTTTCATGAAGAACCATGCATTTTGATTGAAAAATTGCTTTTTCTTCTAATCTCCCAATTTCCAGAATTTTTTTTTAGTTTGTTAGTGTATTGTTTTCGCCTTTATTATGCTTTTTAAAATCACATAATTAGCTTTTCCCTCCTCTTCAACAGTTGATTTTTTAAATGTAAAAGCTCTATTCTGCCTACCCAGTAACAACAGTGCTTCGAATTTATGACCTTCAAAAAACCTGGCACAAATTGAACTACGAAGATCTCCCTGATAAAGGTAATTTTACGATTACCTTAAGATTTTAAAAAAGATATGGACCTATATGCTCAAAGGAATTCAGACTCTAAACTACCACCAAAACTAAAGGGATTTAAAAAAAAACAGGTAGGAGTTAGCAATTCTGGACCTACTTATCCTTTTAATCACTGATGACGACAAGAGAAATTAAGATGTTTACCTGGTTTTCAAGTCAGACAATGCTAGAATTATGACCCGGGTCTCCTGATGTTCCTTCCAAACACACTGCATTTCAATACTGCTTTTTCCTCTCCATTTCTAAAAAAATGCATACGGTTTAAAATAGTTGAAGAAACTTGCAGCCATGTTCTGCTCGATATAGGAAGATCCCCAAAAGGATAAATTATGAAAGGGCCTGCAT
This sequence comes from Phaethon lepturus, assembly GCF_000687285.1. Classification (NCBI taxonomy): domain Eukaryota; kingdom Metazoa; phylum Chordata; class Aves; order Phaethontiformes; family Phaethontidae; genus Phaethon; species Phaethon lepturus. The sequence continues at coordinate 54,717 of NW_010549746.1, forward strand.
AATATATGAAATTGTACAAGGCTGCACCAAGTTTTTTAAAGTGTGTTAACAGGGAGGTACAGTCTGGCTAAGTCCTGTAAGAGCTACTAGAGTCCAACTATTAGACAAATAAAAAAATCTTTCATAATTCTTTGTTGCCTTAGCAGCTCCCAGGTTCATTTACCACCAGATCTGGCCACAGGACCCACTGACTCAGATTTTACAGAGCAATCTACCTGTGTTTGGTGTTGAAAGATGGCAGACAGGAGATGGGGAGGGGTTAGTTATTGCTGTTATTTTTCATTTCTACATTGTTTAAAAGAAAAACCGTAACTATTCCTATGAACTTGAAAGGGCACATACTCTAAAAGAAAAAAAGCAAGCAAGCAGCTGCAAATATTCTTTACATTGCTCGTAAAACTGTTATCAATATTCCAATGACCCAGAAAACAAAACTTTTACTAATATGGACATTTCTAACAGCAGCAAAACCAAGACTAGGATCTAGGTTTGTAGAAAGCAAGCTAGTACCACACCAGGCTCTGTTAACCACAACACACAAGATTATGAGTTCCAGATGTTATGCTATTTCACAGACTTTTGGAACGCACCATATGGCAGAAGCAGCTTATTTGTGGAGTTGGACTACCCTTTCCTTCTCCTTCTCTCACACAGACACATTTTTCTCCTCTTTTTCAACTGTTATTTGTGGAAAGACATTGCAATCCTCACACTACTGCATTCTTAACAGCAAGAATCCTGTCTGCTTACAAATGTCAACTGGTCTGTTAGCACAAAGAGGAAAAATGCAATACCATCTGACTGGTTAAATAAATAAATGCCTTTTCCACAATTCCAAGTCATCCATCCCATGTGAAACTACAGAGACCATCCTTCTGCTTGATTTATGATATGCTGTTAGCCACAGAATTACTTAGCAAAATCAGTTTGGCTTGATGTAAAATTCTCTCTCTTCACCAGGAGAAAAAAAAAATGTAAGCCCCACAAAAAGAAGACATTAATTTAAGAATAGTTGAGCTATCATTGACTTATCAAAATAAAGCTGGAAACATAAATCAATTCTACGGCCTGGACAAAGATAAATCAATAAAGCTCAGAAAGATATTATTGATTCTGTAGCCATCACTCAAAGGCTCTTCATTTGATTCCTCAGCCATCTGTTTAATTGAAATGATAATTCTGATAACTTCTGGTAGGGCCTGTGCATGTTGACTTTGATACAATGTTATTCAATCAAATACAGATGGCGTATGACCTCCTGTCAGTGAGAATCCTAAATGTGTTATCCACCCGGATTAGTTTAGATAGATACATTTTATATTAAACATGATGCTTCTGTCTAAACTTCTTCTTACATGACCTTCACCAGGTGAGTCTCTTGTTCCAACCATCCTTTAGTTCCAGCTAATTTCCTCTCTTCAACTCATCACTAGCTGAAGAGTAAACAGTTACATTTGACATTCAACCTTCAAAGGCCCTTCCCGTCTTAGTTTCTGCACAGGGATTGAATCATTTACTTGTATTTATGCTTAATAGGTACAACCTAAGGAGAAAATTTCAAGACATGGTTTAGGGGACATGGTGGCGCTGGATTAATGGTTGGACTTGATGATCTTCAAGGTCCCTTCCAACCTTAGTGATTCTGTGATTCTGTGAAAAGACAAAAGTGAAGAAGTTGTGACATGTGTCTTTGGCACAGACACTTTAGTGAGTTTATGGATTTTTTACTCAATGTCTCACGGATTGAAAAATAGTATTCGTCCCTCCGCGAAGATGGTCCTGCAGGAGCGTGTGTACACTAATGCTATAAAGCGGCAGCTAGGAGAAACACTATGCAGGATTGTGCAGCAACTCTATAGCGAGAAACCGTAACAAAGATTAAATTGTTTCCTCGTTTTAGAGATGATCTCTGTCAAGTAAGAAAACAGAGACTCGGATTCTTCTCTATGACAACATACAATGGAGATATTTTCTGTTTGGCTCAAAAAGTAAGACAGAGCTCCCGGTGCTCTATAGTATCCTCCCCCTTCATCATCAAGCTCCTGTGGCAATATACACTCTACCATACTGCAGGAAGGCAGCATGCAACGTGCTGTACGCTCTTCTTCCAGTGCTGTAATTAGACAGCAGAGCAAAAATGTGCATCAGAATCTGAGGACATCAACTGAAAATTATTAAGCTGTCAAGTGCATTTGGCACAAGCTTTCCCCACCACAGTTAACTTCCTCCCTAACTAGAAGAGCTCAAAGACATAAAACAATATACACCATAATTAAGGCATAAAAGTCAAAATTTGCCCTGCTACTGTGTTTTTATCATAGTGCAAGTACACAAGAAAAATCGGGGCTACACGAGCCTGAAAACCATAGAAAATAAAGACATAGTAATTTTAAAGGAGTTCATAAAATAATAGTTATGTTATTTTCCCTGTTGGAACCATACTGAATCCATGTATTACATGAGCACTGGGAAAGACAGAATGACGTAAAGCAACATGAAGTTCTGGATTAATGGAATATATAAAAACAGAGTCTTTGATAGTACAAATGATGTTCTCATTCCAAATAATTAATCTGACCTAAGTAAAAACAAAGGTATTGAATATTCAGCTATAAATTACTCTGTAACCATACAACTGTATGACTAAATTGTACCCTGGCAGCGTTCTCCTAATAGGATTGGAATTTGTGCTTTCCGTGTTATGGTGAGCAGAACTCAGTGGGGAAAACTTTCCAAATATAGATGTTTGCTGCAAGAAATGACTGCTGCGCATCAAGAAAGACACAATGGTGGGTTCTGGAAGCAGTTACCTTTCCTTCATCAAGCCAACTCATCTCAGGAAGCCCTTAGCACTGCCTGAGCAGGCCGTTACTTGCTTGTAGAGAACATTCAAGAATTCTCTTACGTTTCAAATTCTCCACGGAGCATGCAAACAGCTGCTGTCCATCAAACAGTAAACTCCTTGGATGTGGACTGAACAACCCAGAAAACTGAAGTATATAGGTGTTCAGGGCTCAGAGAATTGTGGATATAGCAGGATCACTTTCAGGTGCAAGAGAGCCTTTTTGACCAAAGGTAAACTTCAAACTTCTATTTGGATGCAGCTTGTCATCGCTGCTCAGGAGGAAGCTCTAGTGAAATTACAGCTCTGCCCTCTCCAAAATCATTGCAATGGACAATATATTCCTTCCAGGAAATACGGAGGAAAGGATCCATGTGCACCTTAGGACTTCCACTTCCAGCAGATAAATAAATTGGCTACAACACGATGAGATCTTGACACACTTTCTCCCCTTCCATACCCATGAAAAAGCCAGCAGGAACCAAACTTTCATGATAACATTCTTTAGAAGAGGACTAGAAAGGGGTTTTTTCTGCAGGAAAAGGGCTCTAGCATAATATGGCTGGATTTTTAGCCTGCAATGGGGACAGCTTTTAGATACTGTCAAACTAATCTTACTTTCTTATGACACTGTCCACTGTAGAGCACAATGTCAGCGTAAGTGGGAAATTATACTTTCTGCAACGAGCCTACATTTTAACAGCATTTCTTGGTATTGTTACATATAATTAGAGAGGACTCTTGCTTAGAGAGCAGGAAACAAAAAAACTTGCACACACTTTTTCATTCCCATTTTCAGGGTCTGTGGTTGAAGGAACAACTAACACTTCAGTGTATAATGCTGGCCCAGCATTAAATTTTGTAGCTGGAGGGTAGATGTTAACTTAGTACCATAGTGCAAACTATTTGCAATACAGTTACTTCCCATTAACATCAATTAATATGGTATTTACAGCAAACAATACACTTTTATTTATAGTGCTAAAATAACAAAACCAAGTTTTGTAAGGAGGCTTTTTTAAAAAATAAAATATCCCTGAAGGTTTTTTTATTTCAATCCTAATTTCTGTGTCTATCCTGATGAAAGAACTTGAAAGAAGGTATTTTTGCATATATGAAGTCTATCAGCTGTGTCTATTACTGACACAGTTTATGATTTTTATTACTGGTATAGTTTGTCAGGGAATTAAGTGTCTCAAAGAGGGGAGGGGGCAGACATTGCTATATAATCAGTATTCTGAATAAATATTGTGCAAAATAGCCTACTCACTCTCTTTGGTATAAAAAATGGAATTTGAAAATCAAATAGAGGCAGTTAGCAGCAAAAAAAAAAAAACATTCTGCCTAGAATGCAGTATGCAATCATACCCAATTAAACTGAATAAATATCATTTGATGATGCAAGACTAGGAAAGAACAGTTTGTACAACGAACATTTTGATAAATAATTTCTCATATAAATGTACCTTTTTCTTTAGCTGTCGATTACCATTACAGAGCAGAGAATATTGACATGTGCATGAAACCATAACGAGTTAAAATCAAGTTTCAGATAGAGTATCTCTGGCTCGTCTCCGTGTTTAGAATTAAACAGAAATGCTCAAGTTCTGCAATAGATTCTGTAACCAGCCCTACCACAGACCTGTCAAGGTTGACTAACCATCCAAAACGTCATTCTCCTGTAGTCTCACGGAGAAGCAGTGACAGTGCAAAGATGCCTGTCCTTGGAGGGGATTTACCGCCCAGCCAGGTTCTGCTGATTACAGGGCTTCTGTGCCACCCTTCCTTCACACACAACAAAACAAAATCAGAGTAGAAACTGTAATCACACCACCTGATTGGCAGAGGTTGAGGAGTGGAGTACAAAGATTTCTGAAGTAAATGACATTATTAAGTTAAAAAAAAAAAAAACAAACACTAAAAAAACCCAAAACATCAGGGATCAAGTGTTCTTACTGCCGAAGTCCCGTGCTTTACTGCAGTTCCCCATTTGCAGCAGTGCACAGGAGCTGTTCATCCTTGACAGGATAAATGCCTTACAATTCAAAATTAAGGTAATAATGTACAATTTAAGATAATATACTTTGTACACAGAATCCAGACTCTCTGCCAATTAATCTGGGGGAAAGTAGGCATGTTTTCATTTGTTATTAATAGTAAGTTTACTCAAAAGGACTTTGAGACCCTAAACAATGGAGTAAATTGGTGCAAATTCTAAAAATTTTAAACTTTTTTTTTTTTTTAGATCTGACAATTCAACATGAACAATTTCACAACAAATCTTGGAGCTTTTGTTTCAAAATGGTGTTTCATTTACAGATTAATCTAAAGGAAAAATTAAGATAAAAATAAAATAAGAAATATTACATTTTTAAATCAAGGGAATTATGCTAGTTTAATCAGGGGAATTACACTATTTTACATGGTGAACAGAAGCCATAAAGGATTAATGCATTCAGCAACTAAATACACTTTTTGTAACTTTTCTATAAAGGACGCATATGATATTTCTCATATGAACAAAAAAGAATTATTTAATCCCCACAAAAGGGGTATGTTTTACTTTCACAGTTCCTAAAACAAATTCATAGAAAGAGGCAAACTTTGGCCTGAAATACAGTGTCTTAAATTATATGGGCTAACCAAACCCACCAAAAAATTTATCCTCAGGTCAAGATTAAAAACGACAATCAAATTAGTGCCTAAGTTGTACATCATCTCCATCTTTGGTTGGACAAATGATACCACACGGAAAGCGAATTAAGGAAAAAATAAGTCCTATCCAATTGTAAATATAAAAGCATTTGAAATATACATTCCTAAAAATCAACAGTCCCTCTACCTCTGAGGTGTCTCCCAGTAATGATGCAAAAGTCTATTATCACTATCAAAAAATAAATATTGTTCATTTTCTTCTAAGCATTTTCAATTAATACTGGTGCATTGAAAAGAAATTTTTAGGAAGATCTCAATCATGAAAAAATTATTCTTAGAAGTCTGTTTTTATAAACATTTTTAAGATGCATTAGTAAAATCCCTCCAAGAATGTTGTTTCAAAACAAAGTAATATTTTAATTGTGAAAAAAATTCTTTATAGTTCATGTGACCAGATGAACAAGTAAAAACTATCACTTCACACTAGTCTTTACAGATTTTTGTGTCATTTAAAAAGACAATGAGAAGAGAGGAGAGAGAGGAGAGAGAGGAGAGAGAAGAGAGAAAAAAAACAGAAGGCACTACAGAAGTAGTGACTGTTAGAGGGGCATACCAGTACATCGTTTAAGGAAAATGGGAAAATGTGATCAAAACTTGGCTTATGGAGGACATTCTGACGGGTTAGCTGAATACAGCTTAGATAGTAATTTTTTTCATGAGCAAATTCCTCCAGTAATTCCAAACTGAGTTCTCCACCCCACGGTCTGTACTCACGAACTACTTTTGCCGAAGCGTTTAGAAGAAACAAGAGGCGGCTGCATTTCAACTGCAAAGCAATTGTGGCATTAACATGACACCCGTCCCAGAGGCTTTACCTTCCCAGAAGCAAGCCGTAGCCTATCCAAGATTTTGTCAGTCTGGTCCTTTCTACATACAATAATATTCTTTCTACACAGAATAATATTCTCCAGCCCTATAAATGGGTTTGTCTCCTTCCAGCTCTTCTGTTCAGCAG
>NW_010549746.1:61259-99407 GCF_000687285.1 Phaethon lepturus
AATTGCTGAAGGATTTTTGGCACCCTTTTGGAAAGGGTACTATCAGAACAACAGAGACCTGCAATTACTTTCATGGAGGAACTGAAGCGCAACACGCTCTCATCCTACATCTCTCCCAGAGAAATCTCTCACCCCAGCAGTCATTTTGACTGGGATGGATAATTTTGCTCCTTCATTGTACACCCTGCTTTTACAGTAACAGAGGAAGCTGAGGTATTACACTGCTAACAGTAACCACATCAGAGGCGCGTACCTGGAAGTAGAATTGGAAGTGATCTGTACATGACTCGTTTCTGTTTGAAAAAACAAATTCTGAAGTTCCACTTCTATCACACCGGTAAAGAATAACTATGCAGATTCGTGCTGTGTTTCTAAGCAGAAGCTAAAGACATGTAAATCTATCCCTCCAGCAGAGTCTATCTGGCAGGCCGTAACATTCAAATAAATGCTCGGTAGTTTAATCTGTGCTTCACAGTGAACTTTCAGCGATGTAGTAACCAACAGATAACTGCAGGCATACACAAACTCTTGGACAGTTTACCATTCTACTTAAATTAAATATCCATTTATTCAAGTCTTAGGATTTAGGAAGGTTCCTTATTAAAAAGGGAAAACAATGAAAACACAAATTGTACTGAGAAGTATTGATAAGATGGGGACATTTTAAGCCTTTTCTCCCATTTAAATATGACTGTTTCATATGACTTCAATATGAAGTCTGAGTCTAGTTTTGTTCTGGCAAATAGGTTCAGTACCATACCCAGGTAATGCAAATGTCTACCAATACAAAAACGTATTATGAGTTTTCAGGAACAAATAATTTCACTGATGTGCATGGAATTATCAGTTCCACAAGAATGCTTGGATTTTATGCTGATATACTTACAGGCCAAAAAGCCCAATTTAACAACTGTAAAAACAATCATTCTTCATTTCAGAGTTTTACTAATTCAGAAAATATGGACAATGCTGTACACCTTAGATGATCAGACACACCACATCGTACAGTGAAAGACAAGCAGGAACGAATGAGGAATTGCTGTGGGCTTAATGCTCTGCACTGGCACGCAGAACCTGGCTCAGTTCCTGCCTATACAACAGGCTTTTGACAAGTTACTGCATCTCTCAGTAGGAGAGTAATTGGGAACTGGCTGGCTAGAAAACCAGCAATTCCGTGGGTGGGGGAGGCAGCGGGAATAATGACAATTTAGCACTTCCTTTGCTCTATCAAGATGAGCTGAGATCATTGCAAAATTGTATGAAGGCCAGAAAGACACACTCGTATGCCCCATAATAGCCTCGTGGTTATGGCACTCAGGCAGCACATGGAAGATGGAAGATTAAGTAATGCCTGATTTCAGCCTTGAAACTTGAGCTTAGCTTATGCCATATCTCTAGTGAATATCATAATCATTGTGTTCTGGGTTATTCTGACTCTCCCTTTCCCAGCACCAGCATCCCATCTTGATACTGAGAAACAGTTTTGTTTCAGCAAAGCAGTACTACTCAACATGAAAACACTAAGATGAACCTTTTTTAATCGGATCTGTTATTATGTGTTTCCCCAGTGTCTTCCCAGGGGCCCCCAGATGTTAGCAGAGTACAAGTAGAAAACGATGCCCAACTTCTTGGTAGCATTTTTAAAAATAATTTCTAAGGAACACAGAAAGCATGGACACGGTAGCTGTATTTAGGATGAGCCTATGTAGGATTTTCAAACTGAGCAAGTCAAAATCCTTTGAATAGTGCACAAATTATATACAATTTAGAGAGATCTATGCTGGACCACATTAATTATCAGAAGGGTACAGAACATGATACGAGAACACTGCCACATGAGTTTTAGGCCTCAGCATCTAAGACTTTTCAAAAACATAAGGCCTCCCACTGAGCTCCTTCACAACTGTTTATTCCACACCAACAGTCTTTTTTGGATTCAAAAAACTGGTTTCAGGACTGGGTTTTAAATTTTTGAGTCCTTTCCCCATACTTTACAAGATTATTTCCCAGCATGACATTTCATCTCTCAGAATTACAACTCTCAATAAGGAATCCAAAGTTAAACTCAGAGTTTATTTTGTCTAATTCTTTGAAAAATACTGATTAAAGTCCTCTTAGTCCCCATACCTCTCAGAATACTTAGGCTCATGCTGTCCTTATCCATAAATAGACAGAAGTTGTCCAAATCATGCTTCCTACAGCTATTTAGACTCCTTCAGAAAGAAAGGTGTGCCACCATCTTATGATAAGTACAGTGCTTCCTGAGGGAATACACAGGTTCTGAAGTGCTGAGCTTTTCAGTTAGTAGCTGCCCAACATCAAGCATATTTATTGTAAGCAGTGAATAAGCAGCATAAGATAATACTAATCAAATATATCTTATGCCACAATAAGCCTTCAAGGCCAAGCCTAGCAAAGGACATAAATAGAAACTCTTGTCCTGTTTCATAAAAATGTGACATCTGACAATATCTCTTAGGAAAGAAATGCCCTGGAAGCAGTACCTGCACAACATGCTGTTGTGGGGTTTATTTTTGGTTTGGGGTTTTGGGGTTTCTTTGGGGAAAACTTGTAAGATAGACAGTATTGAACATGCTGGAAATCCCACTTTATAGGCAAGTTTTCTCCATGTTTCCTTTCTTTGAAAAAAATAATAGAAAATTGGATCAATCTTTTGAAGAAGCCTCACAATTTCATAAGTAAAGAATTTATGCTCTGAGAAACCCAAACAGTTTCTCAGAAAACAAAGTATACTGTTTTTCAAATACTCCAACATGGCCTGTGCTTTTATATATGCTTAGATAAAAGCATAGTGTCTACTGCTGGGTACTATGCTACTTATTCCAGACAAACAGAATTCATGTTGTTTAAACGAAAAGAACACAGAGATCCATTTTTACCTACAGCTTAAACAAAAAGGTGAAAATCTGCAGCCTTTTGTTAGCCACCTAATTTTGAAGCTAAGTTAACTCTGAATTTTAAAAGAACGTGGGTCTGCTGCTAGTTGAAAATCATTTCACCATGTGACTGCTGATTAAATTATTAAAATAAATACCTTGGAGAAAAAAGATCTTATCATATAAAATGTTTAACTTAATAAAAATATTCTGGACTGTTATGATAACGTAAGTGATCGAAAAATACAGGGTTTAGAGAAAAAATACAAGATGTAGTATCCTAATTTCTATAAAATGGATATTGCATTATATTATCTTTTGTTTAATTTTGCCATGTCATAATGTTTGACAATATAATATATAACTTAACATTTTCACAGCAAGTGAAATTTGTGGAATTTGGTTCCATTTCTTTATTTGAGGCAAGGCCTGATACTTGTGTCCTAGAAGGCTCACAGGGAGCAGAAAACAGCACAGAACTGCACTGACAAGAACATCCTAGGAATAATTTAGACAGAACATACAGGCTGTACAAGTCTGGGATGTCTGGCAGGGCTGCCCATAATTCTTTTGTCATTATGTTCTGCACCCAGACCCACAGCACGCATCTTTCACCTGCAGCCTTGTTTATTAAACAAAGTTTCTGAAGGGGTACTTAGAGCAGACAGTAACTATGATTCTCTAAATTTCCCCTTCCAGGAACACTCTCAACTGCAGAGTTAAAGAGCCTTAATACCAGCCCAAGCCATTTCACTTCAGCATCCTCGAGTCTGTGCAAGGCTTGGTCTTTCTAACCCTCTCCCCCTCCTCATCTGCTTCTACTGCCACAGAACTCCCCAACAGGCCAGGGCAGATATTGCTATTCCTGCATTCCTCACCAGAAGAGCTAATGGTCCCCTTTCCCCACGTAGCTCCTGTAACGATTCATCTTAAGACTCAGCCACACCTCTTGTTTTATCCACGTGATCCTGACAAAGGCCAGAGCCTTCAAGAGCATCTGCCCACCTCTATGAACAGACGGGATAGAAGGAAAAAATGTCATGTTTAATACCACATTCAAACTTACTTTTCATAACTGCCTCTATGTTATTCTTGTTTCAATACATTTGTAGTTGATATATGTGAAATATTTAAATCAAGTTGTTTATGGAAACAAATACCAAAACAAGCTCTTTCCAAAACACAGAAATCAGCGCGAGACGAATTTCTGCAAATAAACTTTACCATGTGGCCTCCTCACATTACAACATCTGGAAAAAGCCTCTTTTCCAAGCTTCTAAATTTCCTGATCTTTATTAAATATCCCCCTTTCCCTCCCTGCCCACCCCCACCCCGCCCCAGTCCTTAAAAATTCTATTTGCTAAATTTTCCCTTTGGTCTGACAAACATTAGTCAAGGTGGATTATAGATTACTTTCTTCCCTTATATTTAAGAGACTTTCCTGTTGACACTTTACTGTTGTAATAATATTGTTGGTCTTAAAGCTTTAAGTCTCAGCAAATACTGTAGAAAAGAAACATCACCTTTTAAAAAGTTGTATTTAATAATAAGAAAAAAGAAAGAAGAAACCCATTTGAAGGGCTAAATTGAGCGCTTAGATACAACTCATCTTCTGAGAAAGTATAAAGCTTGTGTCAATCTAACATGAGTAGGCAGAATGGAAGAAAAGAAATCAATCTAGAATGTTAATGAAAATGTATCTACTCCAATGAGAAAATACGGTAACAACCATTACTGCTTAACTATGGATTGAACAAGTTTTCTCATGCTCACACTCTACTCAGGATTAAGGTGATAATGGGCATATCTGTTAAGTGAGTCACCGCTGTAATGTACCATGCTAAAGTGCGCAATGCCTTCCACTTTGATTTGCAGTGATTATCATTTAGTAGTAAATGGACCTTGGTAACCAGGTGGTTAATCTTTCCCTTTGATTATGATCTGTGTGATGTGACAAGAAGGAATGTTATCATAACTTAAAGACAACCAGGATTATGTGAATGATAGTTGTTTGAACGGCCTTGAGAAACTTCTTTATCAAAAAAAAACCCCAAAGGTTCCTAAAAGCTGCTACACCTATATATCCATCACTCTATATAGTAAAATATGCCATACAGTACTTATAAGGAGCCTTAGATGAGTTATAAGTAACAGAAAAAAATTAAGTTGCTTATACTTTGCTTCAGTTCATATGTTATCAAGGATGTTTTGTGTGTCAGCCCAAGAACTTTAGCCAGCTGTTAGACACAGTGAAATCTGAAACTTAAGTTTTCACAGTTTATAGTTTTAAACTCTGTTAAAAATATAGGATTAGGAATTCACTTAAATTTAGAATGTTTCAAACCATTCATTGTCATGGGACAGTCACTTGAATTGGGCTGCTCAATTTTGACTTCACTTACGCTGTTTTACCCTGGAACAACGTTAGTTCTGGTCTTCAAGTTTGGAAATCAGTCACTTACATGATCACACACTGGAATGACCTGCAGAAAGTGTCCTGGTTTTCTGTACTGGTGATCTTCCTCATTACCACTGTTAGCCCTCAGAGGTATTGATCTGATATTGGTACAGGAAAAACAGAAATTATGATTGAGAAAAGGCAAATCTTTCTGTTAGTATAAGGGCAAACCCAAGGCAATATACTCCCACTTTATGGCTAAGTGCTGTTTTCCATTTTGCTGGTGAATATGAAAGATACTTAAAAATAACTCAGTGTTCTTAACTCTACAGAATCAGACAATTTCCCCTCAGAAAAAAAACAAAGAATAACCTGTGGAAGTCTAAAGCATTATTGTTAAGTTTGGCAATTTTTGGAACATGAGAAAGTCCAGGGAACAGGAAAGAAAAGGGAAGGAGAGGAAGAAAGCAACAAAAAAATGCTTCGGAGTGGTAAACGAATGGAGAATGAACGAATAACAGTTTGATGCAGGTTGACATGATCCTTCAGCAAAATCATGGAAAAGCTGATAATAGATACAAGTGAAAAGTAATTTAAGATTAACAATGTCAGCCAGAATAGCTTTATAGGTCCACTTCCTGGTCAGACCTGTCTTTTCCTGATGAGAACATGATATGGACAAGAAAATTACCTATATGTTGAGAAATTATAGCTACTGTGACATGCTTCATAACTTTCAGATAGATTAGTGGGATATGTCATTGCAAGTTCTACTAAACTTACAAAAAACTACTTAACTTATTCTTGGGAGCAGGTTTGGGGGTGGGTGAACCTAGCAAAATTAAAGCAACCAACTAATGAGTAATACATCATGCACTACCAGCATTTATTTATTTATTTATTTGTCTATTTATTTAAACTAGAGTCCTTCACCAACCTAGCTGAGCAACTCTCCCACGGTCACACACTTCATTCTTGGCTGAATTTTTTCCTTTCCCTGTCAAAGTCTTATCAACTTTATCTCATTACTGGGAGGTCTTTCAGCAGTGTCTTTGAGAGTGCAGATGCAGTCCATTTTCTTTTTGTAGGTTAGGAACATCTCTTCCCACTTTACCACATTGAGATTTTTCTATGACTGATGGAATAAAGGCTGAAATTTCAGTGATTTTTTTTTGTTTGTTTAAATTCTGTTTAAAAGACATCACTCCATGTCAAATACATGTGTAACACAGCATTCAGAGGTCTGCCACATGGTTTCATAATTAGTCTACCAGAATTAGCAAAATATATTGCAGATTTCAGCTGCTTAAGAATCTACTGTTGTCAGAATTTAGGGTAACCTCTGACTACCTCCTTTTTGCTGGCCAATAGTGCTTATAAATTAAAATTGAAACTGTATTTAACTGTTCTGTACATCTCTGATGAGACTTCCGACTGCTCGGTTCTTCCATTCAGAGTTTATTTTCTAAATTTGCTTTACTCTTTTCAGCACATCATTCAGAGACTATTCAAGGAAGTTTGGTAGAAGGCAGCAGCTTTCTTCAATGTCTAAATTCAAGATAGCTACTGCTTAGTATGAACTTCCATATGACACATTTACAACTTGCATACTTGACCCACTACAAAGTACAGGTCCACAAGTCCTATGCACTCACTACAGGGCAAGACCTTTCAAGAAAATATTATGCCCATTCCAGTATTCATTTCATAAACATGACATTAAAAAATAAGAAAACCTTATCTCACAATGATAAATTTGACAAGTTCCATGCATCTCATTAATCAGAAGATAGTTAAGAGCATGTAATAACAGGCGAAAAAGTCCAATACCAGGTGGCTATTTAATCATAAAAACTAGAAAATATGAAAGCTGAGAGATGATATGAGACAGGTTTCCATTGAATTAAAACATTTTTTTGCTTTTTAAATTAGCAGTTGGGAAAACTAGGCATTGGAACCATTTTCCTAGTGATGAAGGGAAATCTTTACCATTTCAAGTCCATACAAAGGAGGAGGAGAAGCCTGGCAGCCTCTCAGTCTGTTAAACTCCATCATCACAAATCTACCAGCTACTTCTGCTTATCTGTTAAATGTAAGGGACGTCTAGTGATGACTTCATGCTACTCTCTATCAGGTTCAAGGTGGAACCTTGAGACTCAAGATTTACAGAGGGCTCTAAAATACCGAGGCACATACAGTTTGATAGCCAGGCTAAGGTTACAGGCAGGTTCTGTTACAAGCTCTTTAATCAAAGTTCTGTGTCTATGGGGAAGAAAAAGAAGAAAAAACACCAAATAAACATTGGGGGGGGGTGTCCCCTCCCCCTTTTTTTTTTTCTTCTTTTCTTAGGGACTGCAAATTGGTTTGGGGTCCGGATCAGGATTATTACTGCTCTAACGCTGTTGAATATGTGCAGAATGGACTTAAAATGTTTCAAATGAACACTAGGATGGCAGGGGAAAAGAGAGCAGGAAAAAAGAAACTGATTTTGCAGGCAAGTTCCCCTTGCTTTTGCGGTGATGAAACAATCCTCTGGATGACAGATATGTGCACATGTATCATTATTCCCCTACAATAGGTCAGGCTTTTCAGCTGCTCCTGTTATGTTCACCCTTGTTCCGGATCCACATAAAATTACCTTGGAATACAAAAAAGTCCAGATGAAAACAATGCTCCTGGCTTTTTACATCGGCAGTAGGAGTGACCCTTTCATAAAACCTTTTTTTTTAATCAGAATTAGATTATTCTTTACTATATAACAAAAACAGCAATAGCAGCATTCTCCTAGTGCCACTATACTAGATCTAAAGTTCTGTCAAGATTTCCACTGTAAAAGCAATCACTAGGGGTTTATAACTCAGCTCTTTTCCAGTCACATGGGGTTACAGTTGAAAAAAAACTTGTCAGCCCGCATGCATGTTCTGTATTAGAAAAAAAAAAAGGAAAAAAAAAAAGGTGGGGGCGGGGGTAAAATTAACTGGTCAAAATATTTTCTTACTGTAGAATCCTGAAAAGGAGTTTCAGGTAGTTGCAGTTATCTGAGTCGTGACAAAACTCTAATGTTCAGCAGTTCTCTAAGTTCAGCACAGATGCATCTTCTGCACTTAATAAACTAGCAAACTTTAAACAGCAATAGGTCTGAAACAGAACTCTGGATTCTTAACATTCCTGACATGCAGATGTGTGTGGCTCTATGGCTCAAACCTTGTAGCCAAAACCTGCCAGACCAAAACTTTAACAGGTCAAATAAAGTAAGAATCCAAATGTTTGAAAACGTGGGAAAAACAGATCTAAGCTCATTGCTAGGATAAATGTTTGTCTTTAGATAGATATGCAGCAGAACACCCTTATCATTAAATCTGTTATTCTATCACACAACAAATTTACCCTAATTCAGAATTCCTTTGAAACTAGGAATTATTCTGTATGGAAACAATTAAGCTACTAACTGGAGCAATTTAAGGCAGTCCTGAGACTAATCTCAGCAGCGTCAAGGGCTACAAGACTGTTCTTGCTCAAAAATACATGGAGTCTATCTGACATATTTGAAAAATCAGCCCACAGTCTACTTTTATATGCACAAAGAATCTCAAGGAAACTAGAGAGGCAGTTATTTGTGCACAAGTCACTATACTTATACTGATAACTGTGTTTTATTAGTAGTAATAGAGCACGATCATTTGCGGCCTGTGTAAATATAGTTTTTTAACTGAAAGAAGGAATGTTAGATGGGACACAAAGCTGCCCTATAGGTTTCTGAATCTTTGGTTTCCCCTCCATTTTCCAGAAGTTGACAGAAGCAGCATGGAGTGAACCAGTAAAAAGACCAGTAAAGAGCACTGCATTTAATTATTTTTTTTTCCCCTCAGAATTTTAAGTGTCTGAATGAGGAGAGCTTACACTGACAACAGGAAGGATTTTACCCATAAGAGAATCAAAGTTTCTCATATTTTACCCAGACAAAAGAGTTCAGCATGAGTCAAAATATAGTTTGGAATTAGTTAAGCCTTTTACTGACTTTAAAAGTTGCCTAAATGTAATTAGATACCATCTACTAGGTAAATAATGGATTAAAAGGACACTGCTTGTCTCCATATTTTATGAAAGCAATTATGATGGCTCCACCTCTATCCTTAATACTGAAATATTTATTATGCCAGACCAAATTTTCAAAAGCAAAGTTCCCTTCAGAACATGTCAGATGCTTAGAAGTAAGCTCGATCTGTAGGAGAAGGTAGTAATAAGCAGCTCCAGCTGAGAATAGCAGTGCGGGTAATTCACACAATGCTGTGTAAAACCAGCCTTTCCACGTTTGTGCTTAAATGGTCAGATGAACTCTTTGGCCTGCAAAGGTCTTGTCATCTCAAGATACAAGTGGACTTTACTCCAAAAATAACATCCTTCTCTGAGAATTTGGACACTTATATCAGTGAACTCAGGTTACCACCTCCTAAATAAATATATCTGCAATCCAAAGCTACCAAGAGTAAGTAAAGAAGAAAAACATTTGAATCTTGAAGAGGGTGCTAGGCTCTAATTGCCACGCAGCTATTAAGTGATCTTGGTGCCAGATCTTATGGTGTCCATATGTTTTCCCACTGTCAAGACAGTACAGTAATGCCAAACTTCTTTATAAAAAGTGCATTGAGAACTACTGATGAAAAAGACAATATAAACCCAAAATAATAATAATATTAAATTATTATTATTGTTATTGTTGTTATTATTATAAAGTAAATAAGATCCTTTAAGATATATTTGTTCTCTGTTCAGGAATTTTAAATTCTTGCTGCCTACTGCCAAATCTACAGCACCTGTTTTTTGTTTTGTTTATTAAGGAGGAGTAGGTATAAGGGGATTTAAAATGAGACCTTCTCCATAATAACTGGCAGATGCAGTATAGTGCCTGATTTGTACATAGCTAAACTTCTGATACTTCTAGATGCAGGAGAAATAGGAGACTTGGCACAAGAAAGAACTACTTTTAAAACAACAGAAGCTGTCGGTCAGAAAGCAGACTTCTTTGTTTCAGTTGCTGGAAGTCAGGTTCACAGCAGCCTTTCAGCTGAAGTCCTATGGCAGCAGAACACACTTCCCTGAAACATCAACACTCTGCTGGAGCGCTGACATGTCTTCGCAACAGGCACCCAAAGAGGCAGCCAGCAATATACGTGTATAAATTAAGAAGTGAGCGGGTTTTAGAGGGAGGATTAACCCTCTTGGGCCAAATATCAGCATCATTTTATACAAGAACTCCGTTATAAAACCATCTGCCAAAAGAGCAAAAACCAACCACTGAATCTAGGTGCCTAAACCAAAGTGTGAGGGGCCTGGTTTTCAAATTGTTCAAAGTGTCCAAAACAAAGTTTCTTTATTTGACGGTACTTCTTTAAACATCTTGACAATGGGTGAAGGTTTTGGCAAGAAAAAGAACCGTTTCAAGTACATGCAACCAGCCAGCCTCTTTACCTTCACTGATATACCATGGCTGTAAGTTTAACAGAATTTGGTTTGGGAGCCTAGTTCAAATCACCTTTGCATTAGAGTAAATTAGAAACAACTATACTGCAGTCAAAAGTGCTATATAGATTTAAAATGACTGTAAGATGAGAATGCAGACATTTTGTCCATTTCTATGATATCGAAGAGGAAGAGGTGGACACAATTCCAGCATGAAAATACAGAGAAAGTGTGGAAGGAAATAAAGAAGCATCAAAAAACCTGATGATTCCTGACTTCAGGAAATAAGATACAAGGACTGAACAGAATCTAAAAGCTGGGCAAAGAGAAACAACAGCTCTGTCCTATAATACTGTGTGAAATACCCAGAGAAGTCAGCATAGCCAGATTGTTTATACAGCAACTCTATTGTTCAATGCCAAGTTCAGTGTAATTTGATCCCCAAAACAG
Organism: Phaethon lepturus; assembly: GCF_000687285.1. Lineage (NCBI taxonomy): Eukaryota > Metazoa > Chordata > Aves > Phaethontiformes > Phaethontidae > Phaethon > Phaethon lepturus. The sequence continues at coordinate 72,465 of NW_010549746.1, forward strand.
AACATGATTCTATAATAGCAGCATATGCATTTCAATTAACTCATTCATTTCATTTCTCTTCCTGCACTACTGTTCACGGGAAAGTGAAGATGCTGATATCACCCCAGCACATCCCTGCTTCATCAAGTGAAAAAAGTGACTGAATTCTTCACAGATGATCCTCAGAATGCTCATGTCCTAGAGGTGATGCTCATGTCTGCAAAGCCTCCTAATTCCTTAAATTATGGTTACTTAAAATATATTAAAAACCATAGCCTTATAATAAGCCTCACATAAACATATAGGGTTATGAAGCTGAAAATTTTAATTTAAACATCTCAGCAGGAAAAAATTCCAAATGAGATTCCAAAAGATATTTAATTAATTTTCACAAGTATTTTCTTGCTAAGGGAAGAGACTATGTTCCTGGAGAATTTTCATCCTTAAATGCCTCCCTCAGCTTTCTTTTCCTCCTCACAGTTCAATAGTAATTAAACGGAGTGAAAAATTGGGGCATTTAACAAAACAGCAATTAATGCTGCCCTCACAAAGTAAGGCCACGTATACCATAACAAGTGACAGAACTATGAAGTGACATAAGGGGCATGGAGATACTGCCTGGAGACAATAAAATGACTATTCCATTTTGAGTCAAATCTTGAGGTTTCCATTACGTGTTGAAGCTTCTGTCAAAATAAGAATGTGTGTGGCCTTGTAAATATGGAAGGCTGCAAGTCTGCTCGGCCCGATTTTTGGCAAAGTCTCTATGCATTTGACTTACAGTGATGCTACTCTGGTTGTGCCACGTCCCAGGACAGTACCCTAACCAACAAGTTGTAAAGTATGAGTCAGTCTTTCCTCCTTACAAAATATGTTTCAAAGGGAACTAAGCTGAAATGGAAACATCTCCACAAGATTTCCTCTGCTGTAAATACCTAGACCAGATCTTAGTACTTCACAGAGAAGACAAAGAAACATCTATATTTTTTTACATACAAAAAACCCCATGTTAAAACGGCACCATATTCAAAATGTTCCAGAGGTTTATGTATTCACTTGGGATTGGTAAAACTTTAACAGTTTGAAAGGGAAGAACACACAAGGTGTGATGTCCTCAGGGATCAGTGGTTATACCACGTAACATGAAATATAACATCTTGCTTATGCACAAAGGCTGCAGTGAATTAAGCAGCAATTTATTTTTTACTTTTTTAAAGTGAAGTCTTCGGCTGTGCCTCAACCAAGCCTTACATGTATGTTTCTGTCTTGGAAGGAGGAAGGAGGACAAAAAGAGGAATAAGAAAGCATAGAGACAAGAGTCAGCCACAAAATATTTCTATCTGCATTTTTTGTACTCATGCCATTTTTCAAGGGTTAATCTTAGCAGCTGACGGGCTAATCGCCTTATTTGTATGGTCTAAATAACTCTCTTGCTACCTCATTAACTGTAGTCAATTGATTGTGACAGCAAAAACATTGGACCAGAAACTGCATCTGTAAAATGGGTAATCATATAGACCATTTTAGGGGAAACTGTCAAATAAATGTCCTTATAATTGCTGCAGGCAATTATTTTTAATTCTTTGTAACATTATCTCTATGTGAATCCCTTACCTCTATAAAGACAGTGACTACCCACGACTGTTGCACCTTCAACTTTCTCCAAAAGGCACCCCAAACCTTTCAAAAATCAGGTCAATTATAATCACAATTAAACGTGACTCTGGGCTAGTCCAAGTCATCCATGCCAGGGTGATACAAAAGTGAGGAGCCTCCATATCAACTTCCATACTCCACACAACAGGCTTTCTTAGTGAGTGATTCTTTCCTGTGCTGCTAAGACTGCACAGTCCCCAGAATAACTTGGGCTCAAGAGATGACTGTGGCCTCACCTTCCTGCCACACTGACCTGTGAAGCAGGCCCAGCACACCAAGATAATTTTCCTGCATCGTTCTCCTCCACAAAATGCATAAAAGATATCTCCTTAAGAACAAGAGCTTCTGTAAGAGTTTTTGCACAGGCACACACTCTCTCCACACACACAATTACGGCTGAAGGAACAATACCTAGGCTCCTACTACTTCTCACCTTTTCTAACAAAATATCTAAGCTGGTATTTTCTTGGCAAAGCTATAGCACTAACAGCCTTTGGACCACAGGCACAACCCCTCACAACAGTGAGAATGGCAGTTCCTCTGATAACTGCAGACAGAACTACAGCTCTCCCTACCAGTTCCTTATGGATATGTCCCACCTCTTAGGAATATTTTTGATTCCATTAAACTTCAAGGAATTTAGCAAGTCTTTGAACTCTTCCCACTGCTTTTCAGTGGGAACAGAACAGAACTAACACTATCCACTCCCCAGGTTATATATGGATTTATAAGAAAAAAAAACTGTTAACTTGATGTGGTAAAAGTGCTCAGAGTTAGTAGCGGTCTTTTCCCTGCAGGGGAAACATACTCCTTCCAAAGCTTGCTCATTGAGAGTCTGCCCAACATGCAGCCATTCTTCAGAAAAAATGGTGTGTTTTCATTTTAAATGTTACCTTATGGTTTTTGGCAGCTTCCTTAGCTTCTGAGTTGCAAACATGTCACTTCTTTCACAGCAGAAGCTTCTCATAGCTGGTTTTTGACGACTTCTTTGTGAGAAATCAACAGCACACCATGTTGCTATAAATCTGGGACTAGAGCTTTGAGTCCATCTAAAATTACAAATAAAACAGAATTAGAGGATACAGCAATAACAAAATCCACAGACATGATTACCACATGTTTCCAGTTTGTAGGACAGACAGAGGAGGATACAGAACACAGCATGAATACAGAGTACAGCTATGGCTGTGTCTATCCCATAGCTGTGTTCTCTTCCCATGCTAAAGCCTTACTTATATCCACAGAAACAAAAGGCCAAGTCTGTGTTCCATATGGCTAAAGTCTCCATATTTAAGGATTTAGACTAGTTATGGCACAATCTACTATTGCATTTCAACTGAGGGAAAAACAATACTATTGTTGTAGCAGAAACAACACCTAGGTCCTGTAACCTAAAAATATGCATTCTAAAGCTTGTATGACACTTGAAGAGATGAGGAGGAGCACAGATGGAACAGTGTAAATGAAAATATGCTGCTGCTGCTTTCTGTATGACAAGCTGGAATACCAGCCACAGTACTTCATGATATGTTTCTCCTACTGAACGGACTTTTTTTTGTTCTTGTTGGTTTGGGGTTGGGTTTTTTGTTGTTGTTTGGTTCCTTTTAGAAAAGTAGTTTTCTCATGGTTGTTTCATATTCTGTTTCTTGGGTAATAATCTAATAAAAACATGCTTGAATACCTGGTTAAAACACTGCACTCAGTCACCCGCAAACACAGATCATTGCCGAAAAAGTCCTGGTGCACAATCAAATATTATTAATAGCACCAACAGGCATCAGAGTTCCTGTTTTTCCAATGATTAGAGGTAGATCTGAATTGTGGATGTGGAGGGTTTTGTTCTCTGAATAGAAATACAGGTTTTTTCCTAACCAATATAGAATGAAATGAAAATTAAAGAGATGAAGTGCTGAAATCTATAGAGCAGTAATTCTAGCTTTAGTCACTGACTTGTGAATAGGAATCACAGCAGTTACTGGGAATAAAGCTATATTTTTTCATTCAAATATTTTCCAATTATGTTGTCCCCTGTAGAAAGGGACGTGTGATCACATGGGAAAGAAGAGTCACAATGCTTACAACAGCTGCCTTAAAAATCAGAATGGCTTTTGAAATGCTGTATGAAAGCATATAAATGTTACATTTGTGTGAAAACATTAACACATTCTTATTAGATGGGAAACACTAGCACAGAAAGAAAAAAAAAACCCAAAATCACTAAAACTTCTTGCATTTGTCTAAGGCATCAGTTAATAAAAATCTACTCCAGTTTCTCAATCTCAGCAATTCACTTTCAGTGAAGCAGTATAGGACCAGCACATAGCTCTCTATTCATGACACATTTAAAAAAAAAAAAAAAAAGCACACTTCCTACTCTGTTTTATATGGCTGACTGTAAAAAGGTTACTTGGGAATAAATCTTGCAGCTTGCATTTGCAACAGGTAGAATCCCTAAAGCAGACATTAAGTGATGTTTTTAAAAGTAGGTAAAAATCAGGTTTCAAAGACACTGTGGATAGACCCTAAAGATACCACTAGATGTCTTGAAGGAGTTAGAAAATACTCCTTCAGGTTAGATGCCCATGGTCAGGAGTGTGAAACATAGAACTTCTAAAAAACCTGTTTATATTTTTTTTCAGGTGACTACATATATTGAAAATTGGGCCCCAAATTACTAAGAAACTCCAGGTCCATTTATAAACAAATGAAGCATGATTCTTAGGAAGCTAAGTAGGTTTCTCATTCATTTTTTTAAACCATGACTGGAACGATAAAGTTATTCATACTCTTCCAAACTTGTACACATTTATGCATTATTTCTTCATGGATGTGCCTCTACAGTACAAGCATTTTGAAGTATGAGCAGTCTTTCATATGTAAACATTTAAACTCTCATACAGTATTAAATAACTTGCATTTAAACCTGCATTTAAACAATACAGTAAGTGCAGTATTTATTCTTAAACTCAATTTTTTAAAAAAATATTTTTAAGTAAGTGCTATTTAGCCCCTTTTACTCGAGGTTCAAGTATAAATCTAGAACAATTCACTTCACTGGTATAGACTAATTTTGCATCTACAGCTGTGTAAGAGCACATCTTGCAGACTAACTTGTAATAGTAATAAAGCACAATAAACTGTTTCTTTCTGTTACTGACAATCCCAACCATTATTTCGTTGAAGTCCTAGTACACGTTTAAATTCACCTTCCATAGCTTAGTTTTTTTAAAAGTGGATGAGAAACTGAAAAATATAACTTGTATTTCACGTAACTCAAAAGGGGGGGGGGGGGGGGGGGGGGGAGGGAGGGGAGGAGATGCAGGCAATAGCACATAAATTGTTCTGTCTCTGGATAATTACATTGAAAACACCAAAATCCTGAATGTGTAAGTCTTCCTCCTGATACTCAACAATTTGGTTTACAGGAGGAGAGCAAATAGGCAACATACCTCTCTCAGTAAATTCACCGTATCACTGGGATTCTCAGCTTGTTGATCTCTGGGAAAGGTCGTTCTTGGCTACGTTGCTACCACGAGGCTACACATCATAGTGTTAAGTTTTTTAATACAATTTCTGGCAACGGGACTCCATGAGATCAATAGTGCTGTTTCCTAGGCTCTAAAACTGCTTTTAGTGATATACTCTATCATCAATGTCCAATAAAACAAAATGCTGACGTGTCATCTCTTCCACATAAGATTTGTCACTGTTTTCCTTTTACCATGTTGAGAAAAAAAAAACTTTATGAATGGAAAACAGGCACTGTAAGTAATTCAACCTGTCAATCTCAAAGCAGATGGTGAACAGGAAGGAGATGAATTTGGCATGAAACTTACGCCCCTTACATCACAAACTTAAACACTGACAAGCCGGGGTGTAATGCAAGTGATACATCCCACTGCCCATCACATTGGTCCCACCATCAATCCAAGTCAATTCTGACTGGGTGGAAACCATGGGCCATATTGTTGAGTGCATAGAAGTATAGAAATAAATCAAAAATCACAAATAATACAAAAAAGACATAAGCTACTGTCTATTGTCTTAGAATTCAGGCTCATTGCTGCATTTGCACCATAGCATAGAAATAGAAAGATAGTATTTTTTAAGTACTAACTTTAGGAAGCTCAAAACATCACAAGATGTATTTATTTTGTAAAAAAGTGAAAGTGTTCTTTCTATGTAGTCATACATTCTAAAACAATTTTAGCAGAATTGAATTGAGAGAATGTAAAATTTGTATGGCGTGAAAATACTTTTGCAATATAAAGCTCCTTGCAGAATTTAACCTAATCAGCTAACCAGCCAGCCCAAGAGTCTGACAAACAGGTTTGCTTTTGAAAAGCAATGATGAGAACTGTGGAGAAATGTCAATTGCTCCCATCCCTGTTCTGCCTGCAGTGCTCTTCTGCAGAAAGGTGGGAATGACAGCAAGTATTGTGACACTTTACATGACAGCACTTAAATCCAGTGAAGTCCATCATGCAGAATCCCTGTACAACGTACTTTCTTTTTACGAGTATTTATCCAATAGTAGATGACTAGTTTTTAACAATCATGTGGTAAGAACATACTAACTTTTTCTAATGAGGATACATTTTGTTAATACAGGACAGCTGCCACAGGCAACTTCAAAAAAGCTTTAAAGTTGACACTTGTCTGAGTAATCTTTCGGTGTGGCTTATTTCGATTATCTCAACATCACTTTGGGAAAGGTTCATATCTAACCAAAAAAATCCCAACATGAAGATGAGCATCCCTGCAGAAACAGGAACAGGTGTAATTGAATCATTTCAGTTTCACAGGGTAGATGAGGTCCATCTTTCTTTCATTGTTTTCATAAGACCCCAGTTATGCCTGGATGAATTACACAGGAAGGGAGGGAAAACAGAGTATCACACTGAAGGACAATAAAAGTACCTCTAATGTCCTGACCATAGCCCATAGCTGACAGAGGACCTCACTCACTCACAGAAGCTGAGACACACACAGTATGTTGGACAAGCCTGCACTGTTTTGCTTTGTTTCTACTGAAAATTATTTTTCATTTCTACAGCACATTCCTCCTGCCTTTCCATTCCCTAGAGAAAGATTCTTCAGCAGAGACTGCAAAAATAGGGAATGTTCCCCTAAGATTTTGGAAAAGGGGAATTTACTTCCTCCCTGCTTATATAATAAGTTAAATAATTTCCCTTAATCATTAACAAAAACTAAAGATTGAATTTTTCTTAATGGTTTTGGCTTAATTCTGCTCCCACTGAAGAATTTTATTTCATTGTATTTACGCAAGGCTCAGTATAAATAAATACCTTTAAAATCCAACCCCTTGATTAGTATAGACATGAAAAGAAATGTGGAAAATGGAACTAATCTACGGAAGCAATACATGTGAATCAATAATGCCAACCAATATTTATGGCTCTCATTATCTCAACATGTGCTTTTTAGGATCATTTTAAATTACTATTAAAAATAGCCATAGGTACATTTAAAATTAATATTTTAGAGTTCAAATGGTCTGCATTTTCCAGTGCAGATATGCATTTGTTATATAGCTCTATTAACTAAAGGAACAAAAGGTATTGCAGAATATAATAGTGTTCTGTGGAAGAAGAGTTTTCTACAGGAAAATGATTCAATTATTCTAAATCAATTATAACAGAAACAGCTACGTAGCTCTATATCAATCTCCTTATGTGTTCCTCATTCTTCTGCCTGTTGCCTGTGGATAGTTTAATAGGAATTAACATATTAAAATATATCCCACTGGGAACAAGATTCAAATACTTTGGACCATTTTTCCTCACTCTAAATTCTCTTTGTGAGAGATGTGTGAGGGACAAGTCAAACCCATCACTTTGTGCAAGCAACAGCAGTCAGTAATAAGCTTGAAACACAGCTTCAGGCTTCTCTGTATGGGACAGTTGGACTGGCCATGTACATCATCGCTACAGGGGAGAAACCTGCACCAAGTGCAGTACCAGAGCTTTGTGGCCAACCTGACATTTGACGGTCACTATTTGACCAAGAGCCTTCACAAAGGATAGTAAAGCCCCTTCCAAAAGCAAAGCAGGCTGTTCAACCCTGTCAGCAAAAGCAATAAAGGCATTTTTCTTAATCGGAATTGATACAGACCATATGATAAAGAGGGCTAAGAGACACCTCAGACATTAGAGTACTTCTGCCTCTGAAGCCAGCTTTGCAGGTTTCTGCCAGACTTACTAGCCACAGGGACATAAGATGTTAATACAAAGTCCTGTACTCAGAGAAATGAAGAAATCAGAATGTATCTGATAAGCATCTGCTCACAGAGCGGCCCCTTGGCCCAGCCCTTGAAGAGCACAACAGTGAGCACTTCCTCTTTCTTTTATCAGCAGGGAATGTCTCCATGCCTCTCCCAGACTCTCCACTCCTTCTGTGGAAGCATCAAAGGAGTTATGAAACGAATTACAGAGACAGCTGCTTCTTGGCTGAGAAAATACCGAGGTCCTGCTCTACCTACCAGCTACATATGGCATGTGGGATGGGGAAAAGAAAAAGAAGGAAAAAAGTTTCATACAGCAACAGCTCATCCGCTTCCATTTCTCTGAAGAGATCAAATTTTATTCCTGTTGGTCCTTCTGTCTGTCTCAAGGGGTGAAAAAGAGGCCTTGATACCTTTCTGGCAGACCTCATGTTGAAAAGGCTCTATCAAATCCCTCTCAAATTCAGGGCATTACCAGAAGGCTGTACGGTAGCAATTACAAGTGGTTAAGAAAAGAAATAAGAAAAAGAAAGAGGGAAAGGAAGATGAGGGAAAGGAAGCACTGAGGAGACAAAGGAGCAGATGGGAACAAAGATAATACTACTTATTTTCATGCTATTCTGGAAAAATCTCAATCTTATTCTACTGTCCCAAGGTAAGAACAAAAAAGGGAATTATATATGTTGCATCATTAACATAACTGGTAACACTGGGAAAAAAGCTTGTGAGGAGGGAGAGGACTGAAGACCAACATGGCTGAGTCAAGCTGCTAATGCAAAAATATTAGAAGCAACTAGTTGCCTCTGAAAGAGCATTTCAGGTGGTCTCATTTGCCTTCTAAAGGGACAGTTAACACTTAAAACCTAGCACCACCAATGGCATCAACAGGGTTGTAATGAGAAAGGCTTTGGATGGAGATTATGATAAAAGGAGAGACTGGCATTTCTAATATCAGTAGAACCTAGATATTCTACAGCTTGAAGACCCAAGTGCTCTGGTGAGCTGAACACTGAGCCATTGCCACATGTACTGCTGTTTGCTGGCACAGTTAGGGCTACATCTAGTACATATACTTTCAGTCTATTTCTTTTCATTTATGCTACAACACTCATTCTCAGTAAAACAAACTTAACTTCATTTCCAACCACACTGAGCGAATGCAAACTTCCATGAATCTAAAAGATACCATGCTGGTGTTCATATTAAGTTATGAAATACTTCATTAGCACGTCTTGGAGTATGAATAATTTCTCACAGAATTTCACTCTGCAACCTCCTCCTCCCATGTGGCCCATCAAGACAGTACGTTATCTTTTAACTTCTAGAAAACATGACTTGCAAGGGATGATTGAAAGACCAGAGTTGTTTATTTTAGTGGAGAGGGCGAAGGGCTGTTTTATCAGCAGGGAATATGCTACTTTCCATGTGTTTTGTTTATAAAACAGTAAGTAAAAGGATCAGACATAAGGCAAAGATTTCTAAACACAGGGACAGAACAGCACATTGCTTCAGAAGTTTATGCAGTCTCCATCACTGGCAATCTTTAAAGATAGGTTAGACAAACAACTGAAGCAGTACACAGTTCAATGGGAACCTCCTTGGACTGTATTATTTCCTAAGGTCCCGTCTTTTAATCAATCTTCCTGTAAAATTCATACAACTTTGTCAGATACAGAAAGAAGTAGCCTTAATTGTTTTATATTCAATGGATTACATAGCACAAAGAACTTTGAAATGCAAAAAGCACAGAAATGCAGCGTTGTAAAACAAAAGATACAGAACCCCTCAATGCAAGCAAGAAGTTCAGGAGCTGGATTTCTGTGTACAGAAAAGCACTCTTCAATGTGAAAGATTGTAACCTTGTTCTCCCCTTCTGGGCCATTACTAAAACAGGAATTCCAGTCGCTTCTTTTTCTGGCCAGTTGTACCTCATGTGTATCACACATTCATCATCAGCTTCTATACCGACTTATCATGGCCTGATTCAGGCAGTAGACACAAGGCAGTCAGAGGATCTTTAGTGTTACTCTACTGATACCCAAAACATGACACTGCACAGCATGGTGACAGTAAGGCTCATCTTTCTTTAAAGTATTTTTTGTAGTCTGAGAGTAACAAAACCGTTAGTTACATGCACATAACCACAGTCCTTATTTCCCTTTTAAACTGGTCTACGTTTGCATTCATTACCCCAAAAAAATTTCATTTGGAGGAGGGGAAGAGAAAAAAATAATAGTCTGGATGCAAATTAAAAGGTTTCTAAGAAAACTTTCTTCTCTTCAGCACAAGAACAAATGGAAAATCCAGTCAGTTCCAGCCCACATCTTTATTTGACCTTACTGTCTTGTTTAACCTGAGTGACTGGAAAGAAATCAAAATCAGAGCATAAAGGCTAACCATGGATGTCTTCATAATCTCACAACCAAACTAATCATCAAAAATCATAAATAATTTAAATTGGCACCACATATCCTACTCATTAGAATTAGAAAGATGATCTTCGAACTCTTTGGAGTCCATAATAAAGCCAAATACCAGAAGCTTGCAGCATCCAATGGGACAGATAGGCATCCTGCTCTGTCCTTCCTCCTCTCCTCTGGCTATGAAGTTTTAATGTGTAACCTCCATTTAATCATCACCTTTGCCTCCTCTGCATAAGGGAATGTCAAGAACAGCTTTTATTACTGCAAATTTATTTCCCTCTTGATAAGCTCTCAGCCAAGAGGCAAATCAACAATCCAAGTTTGATTTCCTATCTCCACCCCAGACTAATAGTACTATAACTACAGCCAGGTCCAAACCTCTATTAAAATTAAATCTACCCCTGTGCCCAATAAGTGCCTCCAGCAGGACAAAATAAATCTGGGTAACTATGAGTAATGAAATCATGCTGCAAAAAATTGAAAATACCTGTCAGTCCACAAGAACAAGTGATCTCTCTTTTGAACTCAATTCATATGCAGTCTATAGCCACAGGGATTTTTTTTGGCTCCTCTCCAAACCTACTTCAGCAGCAAAACAGACTATACTGTTTCTGCACCCAGGAAAGCACTATAAAGTCTTTTTTAACCTTCAAACCACAGTTTAGAGGTGTTGGCTGACCTAACTCATTTCCTACATCTTGGCAAGTTTGAAATGCCCCATGTGCTGAGACCAACAAACACTCAGAGCTGCTGTGTCTGTGGCATACATCCATCCACCCTTCTTCCTGGCAGAAGCAGCACCCCTGTGCACGGGCAGAGGATGAAACCTGACCACCCAGACACTGATCTCACCAACTGCTACTTAACAGCAAGGAATATCTCAGTTGCATGGGAAAATGATTATCGGTGAGAGGAAAAAATATTGAGCCTGATAGCCTCATCCAATGGCTTCTGAATCAAATGAGATTTTTTTCCACTGCTACAAAGGAGCTGATGTGAAACAGCTCCAGTATCTCCTGTAATTACAAATGTTATTCTAACTAGAAAATTCACTATACACCTACTTGCAACTTATGGGATATTGTATGTCATGCCATTGTAATAATTTTTACTACAGTGTTCATAAATATATACAGATAGAAAATTTAGCTCATTTTTTACATTTAAAATGTGCCTTACTAGTAAGTTTTCCACCCCAAGATGTGGAGTGCTTATTTCACTGAGAAATATTAAGTTAATCCAGCTCCAGATCAGAACTCAAAAAAAGAAGAGAAAAGAGAACGGGAAAACAGCCCTCTGTGACATGCAACTTCATTGTGTGAATGAGTGAGATCTGGGTTATTTAAAACAGCATAGTACTGCCAGCTTGACGCATCCACAGATCATGAGCCAGATCCCTAGGAATTCTAAACATGGCTTAAGAACCATGAATTTTACAAAATTAAAATAGTATGGATTTCCTGCTATTTCCCTGTGTGTACTTAAGCCACTTGGATCACATTTCAAGCTACATTTCCCCTATAGCAATATCAGCTAAAAAGATTTTTCCTTTACTTCACATTTTACTGAAAGTTGAGATACTCCTGCAATCACACACTCTAAGGGCTGGGACCATGGCATAGATGCTAACTGCCAGTGTGCGAAAAGTGGAGGCCTGGGAGAAGAGAGCTCTGCTTAGGCTTTGACTTGGTGCTCATCTCTGCCGTTCAAAAAAACAAAATAATGAATGGAACAAAACATGAGTGTTGAAGGAGTATATCCTTATAATATAATCAAGCTTCTTGTTCCTCTGCCTGTCAGTGTATTTCAGCACAAGGTTTAATTGTGTAAAACTACTGCATTACTATGGATAGAAATGACGAACTTGTCACCTAACTCTGCCAGAGACAGAACCAGATTTTGAAGAGTCCCCAGATGACTGGGGGGTGTTACCAATTGAGTCCTATAAAATTCATTCTACCTTGGATCACAATATATTTCCTGGGAAATATATTAAAAAGGCCCCCAGATGAAACAGCATGTGTATCTGGTCTGCTGATACCTTTTTTGTTTCAAGCAGTCACACACAAGTAGTTTAATGGCAAAGAAGAGGTTAAAAACCAGCATAACTAAAAACCCAAAATTATTTCCATGAAACTCAATTTTTCTTAGTTAGTAAGAAAATAAACTCTTTTCAACTCCCTTAATCAAAAACAGCATGCTTGTGCTTTTAATTATATCCCCTAACTGTGAGAAGAGTAATTTGGCATCATGCAATACAATATTAGACTGACCTCTAGAATAAGGCAATCAAAATTACATTAAAGTGTTATCAATTTTCAAAGACTAATTAAGGAGCACCAAGAAGGTAGAAACACTAACCTGTTGCTAAATGACTGACAACCAACTGATTGTCTAAGGTTTATATCTCACCCATGATTTCCTTACCTCCAGATCTGTTTTTCTCTCTGAAGATTTTTGTTAACTTTTTCAAAAGACTTAATTAAAACAAAAAAAAAAAAAAAAAAAGACAAAATACCCAAAGAAAGAGCAGGTTCACAATTTTCAATGTAACATGAGAATGCACAGGCCAAATAAACTTAAGTTCTTGCAATTTAAATTTTATCATTTCTTTAAAAGCTTCCATTGATATTTTTAAATATTTCACATGCTTAATACTGAGAAAACCAGTAAAATTATTATCATCGCAAAATATTTGTGTCATGCCAAAAATAATGTACCAGAATGATTAAGTGGCACAAAAAGTGTGTGCATCTGACTCTATGAAGTTACCAGAAGTATAAGGGGAATTTGAAGATTTGCTTGCACTTTTCCATTAAGGCAGCTACATCAGAAATGCCCTACAATTTTTCCAGTATCAAAAGTTCTATTTTGCTCAGATGCAAATTAAGGTAAAGATATTTTTAAAACAGAAAATACACTCTTCTGCACGACGAGAGTCAGATAAAAGGTTTGCAAATACATCTCCACTGTTGCCTCTCCTAGCAGGCCAGCAATTCCCAAGGTGCACAAACCCTACGCTATCCCCTCTGCCTCACTCCCCTCTCAGTCTCTGCATCTGTCCCCTGTTCTCTTGACCCTGCCTGTTCCACTGCCATTAACGGGCCCCTGCTGCCCAGTCCGTGCTCCAACAAGTTCCTTTGCTGAGCGTACCCAGCTCAGCAGAGTCTTTCCTCCTCTCCCGCAATAGCTCCACATAAACCCAAAGCACATCACCAGACAGGCAGCCTTTCTCCTTCTGGCCCACCCAGAGGAACAGACAGACAGCATCCACAGAAAGTAAGCTGCGAGCAACCAAAACACATGCACCCCTTGTCACTTTTATCAATACACATCACAGATGGAATGTGCAAAGTTGTCATGGGCATTTGGACACCAAGTTCATAGCAGCTCTGTTTGTTACTTGGGTATAGGGAACTGTGTAACCCTGCCTATTTTACTTAGGGCAGCAGGCACACTCTGAGATACTTCGTGGTCATGAGCACAGGACAGAGTATCTTATGGCCATAAAGGAAGGAAGTGGTATTGTCCCTTTATTGTGGAGGACAACCCAATGCGAAAGAGTTAAATCAGATCAAAAATCAAAATCAAAGCCTACATGTTTCATGTGTCTGAAGCTCACCAGTGACATCTGAAGTCATACAAGAAATGGTCTGAAACAGAATCAATGCACCAGGAGTTCCAGCCCAGTTCCAAGTCTGTTTCTAATGTCGCCAGCTGCATGGGACATTACTTACACTTTTCCCAGCATCTTGAAATCTCATTCCTATCATGAAATTATCAAGAAAGGACATATCTACTGAAATAGTGGCTTCTTCATCAGCAAAGTGCTGATTAGAACTTTGAATTGAGTAAATACATGCAGTTGACTATTCCTGTTCCTCAATACAGCCTTCAGAGACAATACTTGGTCAAATCAAGCATAATTCTATATACTTTCAAAATATAGACAGGTATAATGTATGCCCTGGCGCTGACAACTCAAAAGAAAAAAATTCAGTCACTAAGTAATGGCTGCGACAGACAAGTTGCTAACATATTTTGTGATGGAGAAGATCACTGGATTTCTCCAGGGCAGTTCTGTCCCCTGAGGTCTTTATCACATATGGTCTTTCTTGTTACATTGAGTACCTGGCTCTTTCATATTCTATGAAGACTGTATTTAACTGACATCTACAAAAATAAACTATATTATCATCAACCTAAATAAATGGCTCTGAATTCTGTCTTTCCTTCTCCCAGTCCTATTACAAGAGAGTCTGAATGAGGTATCAACAAGTATAATAACTTCTAAAGTGGCTTCAGTGACCTGATCAGATGGTATAGTACATACTCAGGGGAAGTACCTCTTAAAGAGGTGACGGTTTTTATGCTGTCACAGACCATGTCAAATTAAACCCATCATCACTTAGAACCTGTGCCCTAAGGAGCAGGCACCATGCCATTCAAGCAGATGGGCCAGGAGTACACAGAGCTAAGACACATTGTAATGTGTATTAAAGAAGTTTGTTGAGGGCAAGGTTCCCAATCTGGAATAATGAATTTGGCATCAAGGATCCTCTGTCCATATGCAAAAGGTATCATCTAGGCCTGTAAGAGCTTAGGTTTTAAAAAATAAAACCTCACAGCATCTATGAGAAGCAAAGGAGAGGCTAAACCCATAATGGCAACAAAGCCCTGTGAAGACACGTTTCTAATGGTATCTTCATCCCCCTTAAGCGTCAGAAGGCCAGAAGCCACGTCCGTTTGAGGAGCACAGGAAAAGTCCTGAAGCCAGACTCACCGAGTCCAGAGGACAGTAACATACAAATACTCAGTGAATAAATTCAGAGTCACCTGAGGAATAAATGTAAGCAAGGTATCATTACTTTTTTTTTTTTCTCCTCAAGAGTCTTATTTTCACTTTATGTAAATAGTTAGCATTGAAAACAAACACTCCTTTCAATCAGTGATTTCAGCCCTTTTGCCACAAGACATTCCAAAACAGGCAGATATAATTACACAGGTAAAGCGTGAGGAGTAGGTTTCAGGGAAAATGCAATTCTCCCACCTTCTTCTTGGAAGTTAGGGTAACACAGCACAACAAAGCTTGCCTGAATTTGCACCCAGCCAAAAACAATAGCTCTAACCCATGTAAACTGCTCCAATTACACCACATAAACCAGGGAAATCTGACACTTCCCCATTTCCCATCTTAATAAGAAACCCATTTTTTTTGTTTAGGCAGGCCTGCAGCAGTTTATTTTCTTCTTCTTTGAATTCCCACTTGTTTCATTCCTCTAATTTCTTCAGTTGGATTATGGTAAATGTACTGTATTTAGAGAGACCAAGTGCAAGATTCATAAAACCATTCTTTTTGTATGGCCTTGCTGTCTGAAGACACTTTTCCTGTTGGTAAAGTTGGACAAAAGCCTATGTGAAGGCTCTCCAGCTACTGAATTGTTCAAAGGGCTTGTGACAGTAGGCGGCATACATGCATACAACCATTAGGAAAAAAGAACAATAGGTTATTTAGGAACAAAGGATACATGTTTCTCCTCAGCATTATCAGGATTCTTCTAACGAAAGTGCTTATGTTGACTAAATTAGTGCAATTTATCAAATGGCAATGCTACAAACATGAAAGCTCTCCAAGCACCATATTTAGGCTTAACAAGCATCAGACTGTGATTAGCAAAAAGTTGCCAAACCTCATCACAGTGGAAACATTGATGGTACTCTACTCCAGATGTTATTAATGTTATCTGGAAGCCTGCTGCTGCCAGTCAAGCCAAAGCTATTCTCCTCTTCAGTGACTCAATGAGCTGACATGATATGGCTGCAGATGTTCCAAAACAGCTGCTGTTTTAAAAAGAACTAACTTGGTGAAAAGTATAGATGTGTTTTCCACCTTGCTTTTAAAACAGACTTGACTACAGAGCCATACATAGCAAATTCCTGTGTGTGTGTGCATGTGTGCGTGTTTGTTACGCTGCATAGGAAATTTGACCAAAAAAAACCCCAAAGAAATTAAGAGGATTTCCAGCAGGCAAAACAGGTTTTAGGTAGTCACAAATCTACCCATCCAGTCTACTCCACCCACAAATATAATAGCAAAGGGGATGGCCAAGAAATCAGAAAGTTTATTTGCTGAAACTTTGGTAGCCCTGAATTACAGTAAAGTAGACCTTAAGGCAGCTCTCTTTACTGTATGATTACTTACTGAAATCTGTGTTCAGACTTCACTGTTTCTCTTCCACAAAACACCCGGTGGTTTTCAAATGGCAGGGTTGGAATCACTTGTTTGGACTCACAGAACATGCGATGACGTCCTGCTTAATGCAGTCTGCTAAGCCTCTGACTCCTTTGGCTTAGTCTGACCACTTCTACTCAGGACCAGACCATGGCTCAGACTTTCCAGCCAGGGTCACCAGGCTTTATGATCAGCAACTGTGATCAGACCATCGTGCTTTCCCCATATTACTAGATGTGAAGGAAATCATGGAATAATCCACATGTGGAAAAGATGACTTACATTGCCAAAAAAATGAGAACATGCAACAGTCACATCCTCGGCTGGTATGAACTAATGTAATTCCATTAACTGGATATTTTACCCTCTAGGAGATCTATAACTCTAAAAACTTTCACCAAACAGTACATCACCACGGACAGTTATGCTGCTCATAGATAACTGTCAGGATTATCTTTCAGTAAGAAGGTAGTAAAAAGCAGAAGAGCTGACATTTTGAGAGGCTGAATCTGAAGAAGACTGGTTGATTTTTTTCTTTTCTTTAAACAATGAAAAAGATTGAACTCATTTAAAAAATAAAAAATCTCTTTTTATTGGTAAAAGTTGGGAGCTGGGATGTAGGCTTAGCTTTATATGCCAACCCTATCACTATGTGGCATAGTGGTATTCGCCTATGTGCTTTCAGGCATATGATTTCGGAATCCAGGTTAGGCAGCCTGCTTCACTGTGCACTCAAGGGAAAAAGGCAGGTTTTTCTGGAGGCCAAGTCAGAACAAATAAATGGTCTTCCTATCTCTGAAGTGCATTCTGGAGGCGCTTCCTTTGCTTTGTTTAAGAGCCTATTCTTACAAATTACATGTGTAAGGAATAAATAGCACCTGTCCTCTACTTCTTATTATAAGAATCCTGAAGAAAGAAAAATAACTGACTGGCCAGCATCAGTCACTATGCCCCTTTCAAGTATAGTAACATGCCTCACATGCTGCAGATACCGGGCTATGAAAAGTAACTCACTGAAATCAGCAAAGGCTTAAAAAATACCCATCTCTACTGCAGGTTTTGCCAACCTCATTTGGTATAATATTTACCTATCTTTTACAGACGTGCTTTGAAATCAATAATAGAGAGGTAAAACACAAAATATTATCACTAATTATTATTAATTTTTGCTTACTTATTATAGGCAGTAATTTGAGAAAAGTTGCTAATATGCAAGAATTACATATAATTTTTAGACTTTAGTACAAAATTGCAGCTCAACCTAGGACTTTAATTCATGAAAGGTAACAGGATCCAGGGAGGAAGAACTTATAGTATAAGTCACAGTCTACCACAGATGGAATAAACAAGGTGTCAACATACCCCTTCACCTCAGGCACAACAAACAGGCATATTCCATCACCACTTTGGCAGTGCACAATAGGAAGAATAGAAACATAAAATGAAACTGAGCTTATTGGTAAGGTTAAAGGTACAAAAATTTACGGACACAGTATTTTAACTTTGATGGTGAAACAGAGATTGGCTGAAAGAGAATCACATGTTTCAAAAAAGGCTCCCAATAATTAAGATTGCTGGCAATCAACTTATAACCCATTCTAGACTAATCACACTGCTCTCAATCCTTTTGGTCACGTTGGTCAAGCAGAACAGGTTTGAATACTGATAATTTTTTCCTCTCTTCTTTTACTCTCTATTGCTTACAGGTCTGTACTTTCATGGTCCTCATGAGGCAATGTTCTGAGTTTTAACACTGGAAGACAAGGAATCAGTCATATTCGGAAATAAGGTCTGCAGGCAGGATCCTCTCCTGACTGCCAGCTCTTCAGAGAGGATTCTGTCTAAAAAGCACCCAGAAAGATCAGCTAGCCAAAAAGAATGAGTTTTCATCAGTCTGCCTAACATTTAAGTCCCAAGAGAGTTCAAGTTTTAACTGTGCAAGACAAAGCAAAGGGTCTGGGATGGATCAAATTCTTGGAAATGCCAAGTACAGAGGGCACCGATCAGAACAGAAATACTACCTAGAGCAATGAAGACACAGCAGAATTCACATTGGATGGCAGCCAGAGAAATTACCAGGGTGAAAGATTAGTCTTTTATGAAAAGAAGACGAGGTATCTTTTTATTTCCCTCCAAGGCTACTGCATATTAGTCTAAAAAACAGTGCAGGAAAAAACTAAGGCTTTGCAGTAGAGCAATCCAAATGAAACACGATGCAGCTGTTTTTGTGATCTCACTGCTGGGCCAGAAGGTATTTTGCAAAATCAGCCATTTCCTTATAATTAAAAATCTTCAACCAGTCATAGAAAGAGATTAGATAATCCAGGTGCTTGACCTTCCTGCAGGACTTCTAAAACCTTAGCAAAACACCATGAACCAACACTTTTTTCCTACCAGAATCCATTGCAGATCTGTCTTCCAAAAGGAACTTACTATTACTAGAGCTTAGTTTTGCCACCAGTTGCATATTAAAAAAAAGCCTCTGTTAGAGACAAACTGTTTTCCATTTCCTATTCCCATCTGCAATGAAACTGGAGGCTCTGCCAATGAAGTATAAATCAGTGATTGGATGTGGTCTCCCCAGTCTTTGTGGCTAGACCAGTGGAATGCACAAGCTGTAGAATTTACATGCTGGAAGAAGGATTTAGCTTCTATATATTTGGTATTTTATTTGCAGATGGAGGTGACAGCTAATGAGCTGTCCGCTCTTTCCAATATTTTTCTGATTTAAGCTTTTCACATGAAGGAACCAAAGTATGTGTTATACATGTTCCCTGTATTTGTCTATATGAAGTAGAAAGATTAGCTGTGAAGCAAAATGAATTTTCTTGAAAAATAAATAAAAGCATCATTTTGTTTTCTAGGAATCTGCATGTTCCATGGTCCTGTCTATACCTGTTTTGTTTTTTTTCACTCCTCTTTGTCTTTGTCCACACACCCCCCTTTTTTTCCACCTGTCTGTCCTTGTGTTGGCATGAAAAAGTACAAGAGCACGCGAGCTCACACCCTTACAGCAACCAAGCCACAACTGGATACTGTTGTAATGGAGACATAAACCCTCAAAAGCCAAAATTAATACAGTGCAGCCACCAACAGCGCACACACCAAAAACAGAGGTGAATAAGGGTCTACAGCATCTGCAGCACTTGAGCAGCCAACAGATCTGAGGTGGAAGGGACCCGACAGCAATCCCATGAGAAAAAAGGGTTACCATGCTTATTCTGGTGGCACTAGCCCTTGACAGTCTCTCACCCTTTCCACCCAGACCCTCAGTTTGCTCCCACGAGCACTTCTGCCAAAACACTCTGAAGTGCTTACATTCTGCACCTCTTTCTTTCACAAATTTGGGCTTAAAAAATGAAATGGATTGAATTCCAACAATCAGATTAAATATCTAAATCCTACTTCAAGAATTAAAACACTTCCAGTGGGGTTGCCTCATTTTTGTTTGCCTTTATACCACCATGCACACTTCTGGGTTGTCTGCAATGTAAAAAGCAATAATTAATGCTAAATACGCTGTCAAGATCTCACTTCTTTAACAGAAAATGTGTATTGTTTAAAGCAAAAGGGAGTGGGGGGCAGGGTGGGCGAAAAGACTGACAGACTGAAAAATCCTTTGCCTCCTTTGCTTACCTGCCGGAGCTGAACTATAAGGACTCTGTGTTGCCTATTGTATTTGACGACTTCCTAACACCTAAAGCATTCAAAAGAATGCAGCTCAGGGCTGTTTCAGGTGTTATTTATGTCACCAGTTATTCTGGGGAAATCAGAGGAGTGTGAGGCCCTGAACTTAGGTCTTGCAAGGTAAGAAATTTTCAGTTCTCTCTTAAATAACAGTAATCTCAACGGACTTAGAACTGTATTGTTGAAGTCAGTGGGAGTTTTGACATTGATTTTTTTGAAAACAAAACAGGGTCCTAGGAAGTAGTTAATTAACATCTCTTCAGGAACTCTGAAAATTTCCTTTCTCATGAAAGTTACAGAAGTATGTTGAGTGATTCTCAGATTTGCATGTCTGCATATGGGGTATTCTCCAGTCTTTGGCAAGACCAGATCTCTATTGCCATTACTTTTTTTTCTAGTCAGACATTTGTCTTTGTAAGCCTGGGAGAAATATGTTTGGGAGTAAATATTGTGAAACTGGCAAATCCCCTAAATAGAAATGTTCTTTGAATAACTAGAAACAGCATTTTCTATTGTTCTTTTGTTCGTTTTTGATAAATTAGGAATTCGAGTTTAGGAACCTGAATAGGAAGTGTTTGAACTCAGATATTCCTGACTCTCTTTCAGTCCCAGGCAATACTCTTGCTTATTTTATGTCTTCTTTGAGTAAAACACTGGCCCCACTGAACTCAGTGGGAGCACTGCCATTTATTTCAGCAAGGCCAGCACTTCCTTTCCAGTCTCTTGGAAGCTTCTGTGGGGTACGTGCAAGTTAAACCGAAAAGAGTAATTAACTGTACTTCTCTCTGTAAATCATAGTGACTTCCCAGGGGTATAGAAACTAGAAATGTTTCTACTTTGTTTCCTTCTCGAAGCTGTATGAAGACCTTAATAGATAAACAACTGATACAGTGTGCAGGCAACTCCTACGAACTTCCAGTGAAAAGGAAGATATGCCTTAAACCAGCACTACCCAAACCATCGGGTTCTTCCAAGAGCCACACCAACTTGGAAACCATGTTTTTTCAAAACTGCCTGAAAAATAAAGGCAATCCCTTTCAGCCATGACCAGCTACTCCTTCTCTTCCATAGGGACAAAGGTTTTAAAGGGAGCACCTGCGTGAGAGGCTCTGAGACCACTGAGCATGTGCACCACGCTGGACACTTTTAGCCCAGTGTAGCCTATGGAATCTCTTTTCCATGATTCATCATGTACCACAAAATATTCACCAGTGCCCCCCAGCAAGCTGAGACAAAGTTAGCTCTAATCTCAAGGCAGTCCCTTTAACAAGTAAACTTGTCCTCTTCCTGTGATATCTTCTGTGCCCTACAACCTTTGCCGGGGTCTCAGCATACACAACCTCACTTTGACCAAATTCCACTTCAAGTTATCTTAACTAAAAGCATATTTTACTGGTAGAGTCCAGAAAACAGAAAAGCATAAAACTGAAATGTATTCAGTTATAAACATGCTTGTTCAGCACAGCTAACCAGGCACAAAGTTTATGTTGTTACAATCTACCACAAAGGTAACTCATAGCAGAAAATCCTTGCTCTATCCAAAGCACCAGGATAGTTGTGTCACATCTCACAGCAAATATCTGTCAATGTGGTTCCTTGCCCCACAGCTCTGAGGGGGAATTGCGCTCCGTTTTCTCTCAGATAAAAGGGTATTTAGGTAGCAAAAAAAGCCTACACTGACTGTTGTTTGGTTCTGGTATCTTACTGTGTCATCATCCAAAAACATCCTTATCAGAAGTCATTCTTCAACCCAATCACCCCAAAAACGGGGTAAAAACTGATCTTCCAATTTTGTTTGCCTAGTCCTCAGCCACAGCGACCATTTATTCACACTTCCGAATTATAGTATTTTTGTAACAAGCCATCTCTCCCTAGTGAAAAGATGAATACACAAGTTCTTGTCTTTACAAGGACTTGATGGCATTGATGGCATTTTCAAGGAGCTCAGTGCGTTTAATGAGTAAAAATTCAGCATTTAAAAGGCATAGAAACAAAACAGTATGATTCTGAAACTCCTCTCTCACCCCACATTGTTCACCAGGCCTGATGCTTCAGTCATAAAATTTACAGCTTGGGGTGACCTCAGAACCTGTACCGACTGTATATGTTTACACTCAGGCTCAGTTTAGTTCCTGCTTCTTGAAAGGAGAGTAGATACACGAGATGTAAGAGGATGCTGTTATCACTTTTGAGAGCTTCTGCTCTCCAAACTGGACCTTACTGAATCTAAGGAGACAAAAATACAAAATACAACTTGTGTTTTACTTCTAACTCCACACAAAGGGTTTGAGTCTCGGGTAAAATGATCCTATACTATGGAGAGATTGGTGGGAATTTTGCCTCAGAGATTTTAGACTTACTATAGTGCAAGCAGGCTAGCAAGCAATTAAGGGTGAAGACAACAAATTTCTTTTAAATGATGCAACTCGATATGCACTTATATCATTCCTTCCCTACTCAAGAAGGGTATATTTGCATGCCCTCGCAGGAATAAATGCTGCCTCAGGCCATATTACGCTCAGTGACAATCCCACATGCGCACAATCTGCTTGTACCTTGGCTCCTGGGCTACAACAGACACCATAGAGACTGCAAAGCAAATTCCACCTCTCCTAGAAATTATTGTAATCCCTTTTTGTTACATCTTTTCAATCTTCCATGTCCTAGGATTTCCAGAGGTCAGTGTAACTGCTGAATTAGGTGTTCTCCATTTAGGTCAGGAACTTCACGTACTTATCTAGCCTTTCATGTTTTCGTTCTGCTCTTGGCCTCTTCAGTTCAGGACTTCCCTAAACTATAAGAATTCCTACTAATTCTCCTCTCTTCAGGCTCACTGTTCTGAAATGTTCACTTGCCTCAGGAGTTCAGTGCCCTTGTCCTCCTTGAATTTTCCCAAAGGACTAGGTACTAACCTCTTCCTAGGAACAACATGCAGGAACCTAATCACTACCTTAATCCCTCTTAAATCAGCCTAAATCAGAAAAGAGCCTGAGTCAATCAAAAGAGTACAGTAACTATTTTGCAACATTTCCTGTCTCAACATCCTCAAAAAAATTACTTTCTTCACCTAGTCTCTAACCGTTCCCTAGAGTCATCCTTTCCTTTTCTAAATAATTTTTGAAATATTTGAGACAATTTGTCTCTCTCAAACACGGAACAATATAACCAGTCTTGCAAATCTTAAAGGAACAGGCTCCCGCATAGTTATTTTTGGGTCTGCTTTTGAAAGTACAGCAGTCAATAGCAAGAGTCAAAAATAGCATGAGCAAATCATGCTGTCACTGCAAGAAACACCTGAAATAGTCTGCCAAGTCTCATTGTCTTGGATTTATTTTTATGCATTCTTATATAGCACAAAGGTGTACAGGTAGTATTTCCTGCTATTTAATATATGACACTTTTTCTACCAAATTCATCCACTGAGATACTCACAAATTGAAGCTTCCTTAGAAAGGCCACACTTCCATCGAAATACCTACTGATTCAATGAAAATATATCTGGCTTATATATTGCAAGTCTAGTTGAAACTACAGAAGTCAGTAATTCAGGTATTCCATGGACCAATGCAGAAATCTGATGCTTATTTTGTGGGACAGTCGTCTTACTAATATTGCCTGATTAACTGTTTGGGTTCAGCTATGTGTATTCATTTAGCCATTAGCCAACTAAAATCTAGTTGAAGACAATGAATTTAACGCGTTAAGACTTAATTTCATATTCATGTACTAATTCCATGTACAGCACCTGCATCTTCTAGCATTTTCTGTGTTAACTGAACAGCTAGAGACAGTAGACAACTCACGTGAAGCAGCAGCTCGTAACAAGCTGCCATATGAAAAAGAACAACATTTGAGCACTGACATTTGGTTTTAGAAAAGGAGAGAATTAAAAAGGTTTTTCTGCTACTTTGCAAAATATTTTACTTGCTAAGATGAGTTCTATTGCAAAAAGACAGGTTGAAGTCTGAAACTCATTCACAAAGTTTAAAATCAGACTTTTAACACTTTTGTGAATAACCCAATAGACAAGACAAGGAAGACATACGTTCCAGGAAAAAAGTTGCATCTACTCTTTTGATAGTAGAGGGACAATATTCTCTAGGTGAAGGAAGGTCTTGGTCTTTGTACCAAGCAAGATTAGTGAATTTGACACTATCAACTTCAGAATCATCATTGACAGAGAATGTTAAATCCAAGTTACCATTTAAGCATACAAAACTTGCAGCAGTAGATGGGGTTCAAACAGAATTACAGCTGCAAGGGCACTCCCCTGAAATTTTATTCCTACTCCCAAAAAGTATCCATTATAAAACATCCACTTCTACTATACTGCATCCACTTCTACCACCCAAGCAAAGGCTATGGAAGAAGAGGTAACCCAGATCTCTCTCCCCCCTCCACATGCATTTTCTGTAAGTGTGCTCCTAGTTCTTATGTCTGCCCTAAATTGTGAAGGAGAAAGGGTTAGCTGCTCACAGTCTCAGATTCTGAAACACACACTTTAACATCTCTGTGAAAATCATCACTGATCATGAGTGTTAATAGATTACAAGGCTCTTAGTTTCAAACATCATTTAACTGCCACAGCCTACAACTGGTGCCTGGGAGAAGTTTGTTTGTATTGAAAAGTGCTTATTTTTTCTGAAAAGCCATGAAAAATGGGTCATCCTTATGATAAATTTAAGTATGTGAATACATGCTTTTTGACAAGTTTCAAGAGCATACACTTAAGTGTGAAGGAATACAATACTCTCTAGCACTGACTGCAAACATCACACAACAGCTTTTCAAAATATCCCTGGACAAAACACTGGAGAATTAACTACACAAAACAATCCTGCTTTGGCACGTGTAGTCGAATGATACTTCATAGTCCCTTTCCATCTGTAATTTCTAGGATTCTGTCACTGTTCAGGGATTCCAGATTCATAAATTCCTTGGCCAAATTGGCAACAGGCTGCAACAATTTCCCACCCTTAAATCAACTTACAGACCACAGACCTCCCTGGGAAAAGTATAGGGCAATCAGTGTACCTGAGAACTAAACTTACAAGAGGATAATTTGTTGAGTCCAAGTTCTCAGATAGATATCACATACCTCCAGTGAAGTCAACACATATATGTGGAGTCTAACAGCACAATTTGGGTTCAGCATGTCGGTCAATGCTCCCTTCAACATGAAAGTTCTGACTTTGAAAGAAAGGAAGCATTTTACAAAGAAGGGAAGTGGTGTTTCTTTGATATAAAATCAGGTACAGTTATTGTGCTCCACTGATACATTAATTGATGGTTATTAATGAACTACTTATCTAACCTCACTTAAGGATTCAACTTGTATTATGACAACTTTTATGCCAATAAAAGCTGTGTTTTCAGAGGTATAAGAAAGGAAAGCAAGACATTTAACAGAACTCATTATGGGATTGTGATCACCCTTTGGCTATGTAGACTTTTGCTCAACTGAGGAAAGGGGCATTAGAAAGTCAAATGCTGCCCCTTTATGCAGAAGGCTACCCCCAACCCTAATGCGTAAGAGGAGGTAGTTTAACATAGCCTATGGACTCTTAAGATGCTGTGGGTTATACAGGTTTGTTAAGTTCCTTACTCGCCCTGTTCTCTCTCCAAAATAACCCCGCCATGACAAACGCCACATTAACACACAGCGTATCTTGGGGGCAGAAGAGAGCATCTATAGGGTCCAGAGTTGAAGCAGGCCCTGCCAGAATCCCTTGCTTGCGAGTTTGTACATAACTCCAGTCTCCTTAACATTACTTCAGGCGTTGAAACTCCACCCCCAAGTACTTCACTTAATCTCCTCAGGGCTTCATTATTAAGGTCTAGAGCTTATGTCAGCAATTACATTAGTGCAAGTGAGCAGAGACCACAATAATCTTCAAATAACTGTACTTCATACTTGCCTACACAATGGTGTACATAACAAGGGTAAGCAAAGCCTGTACCAGATTCTAGAGGGCCTTTGAACGGGGAGGGAGAAGAACTATCAGTTTCATTAGTCTCCAGCAGTGAGTTCTGTTCATTTTGGCTTAAATAAATTTCACACATTCTCCCTCTTCAGTCTAGCTACATTATAAAAACCGTAAGTCCATATGAGCTGACAGATCAAATCAGTCCAAAACACAATAGACACCTACAAAACGGTACAGAAAAAGGGAAAGCATGCACTGAAACATCCTCTGATTTGTGCAGCAAGGACTCTCCAGGCTGAGGCACTTGAGCCACTGCATTTGGTTGTTCTTGAGAGATTTTGCTTCCATGAATGTAGTCAGTCTCCTTTTTAAGGCATGTAAGCTTTTCATAGCCACTGAATCTTTCACTAGGGAGTGCCACAGTTTAAGATCACATTTTGGGAATAACTCACACTGTTTGTTTTGAACTTGTCACTTCAGTTATATAAGTTCCTGTCAGGACCAGCTACCAGATTTAAGTCACAGCACAGTGTGATCTGCTTGGGTACATTGATATTAAATAATAAAAGCAATTTCTGCTCCTCTATTTAAACAAAAAAAAAAAAACCCACAAAAATACAAAAATTAGTGTGCCTACACGAAATCGAACAGGCAGAAGGGCACACCCACTTGTGATATGGAAAACCACTGTATGGAAATAAAATTAAATGATATGACACAACATAGCATGTGTCCTTGCCAAACAGGCAGTAAAACACTACAGTGTACAGGGTGCAGACACATTATTTCCTTTCC